>NC_046658.1:182066227-182086406 GCF_010883055.1 Belonocnema kinseyi
CCCCCCCCCCCCCCCATCCCTGAAATCAAATGATTACATTCGACAGATTGTTTGAATTTTTCCAAAACTACTAAAAATATTTTTAAAATAATTGATGTCTTTGTAAAATCTTTTAATCTATCCGATACCTTTTCCAAATATTTGAAATCTTAGCCAAATGTTTATAATCTTTTTAAAATCTTCAAAATATTTGTCCGATATTTAAAATCTTTCAAATCTTTGTGTAATATATGAAATATTGTTGAAATATTGGTCAATATTTGTGAAATTGTTGAAATTTTTTAGAAATCATTTATGTCTGTGGAATATTTTTAATTTATCCGAAATCTTTGCAATATATTTCAAATATTTAATAATATTTTTGAAATGATTGAAATCGTTGTGATATCTTTTAAATCTATCCGAAATATTTATGAAATATTTGAAATCTCTGGGAAATCATTAAAGTCTAGGAAATGTTCTTAATCAATCCGTAATCTTTGCGAAATATTTCTAATCTTTTACAAATATTTCTAATCTCTTATAAATATTTAGTGATATTTTTTAAATATTTAAAAATCAAAAAAATTTTCGTAATCTAACCGAAATTTTTATGAAATATTTGAAATTTAAAAATTTTTTGGGAAACCATCGAAGTCTGTGAAATTGTTTAAATCTATCCCAAATTTTTGCAAAACCTTCAAAATCTTTGTGATATCTTTAAAAAATTATTTAAATCTTTGTAAAATCTTTATAAATCTTTGTGTAATATTTCAAATATTTTATAAATATTTGATAATATTTTTGAAATTATTGAAATCTTTAGAAAATCATTGACATCTTTTTTAAATCTTTTAAATATTTCAGAAATTTTTGCGAAATGTTTGAAATCTCTTAAATCTTTGGGAAATCATTGAAATATTTATGAATTATTTTGAATATTTTCAAAATATTCGTTATACTTTTTAAATTATTTAAGTCTTTGAAAAATCTTCTTAAACTATCCAAAATCTTTGCGAAATATTTCAGATATTTTATAAATTTTTTATCATATCTTTGAAATGATGGAAAAATCATTGAAACCTTTGTAAAACCTTTTAAATCTATCCGAAATCTTTATTAAATATTTGAAGTTTTGGAAATCCGGGAAATCATTTAATTTTTTCCATTTTTTTGAATGATAGAAATCTTTGGAAAATCATTGAAATATTGGTAAAATCTTTGAAATCGTTGGGAAATCATTAAAATATTTATAAATTATTTAGAATATTTTTGAAATATTTGTTATACTTTTTAAATTATCTAAATCTTTGGAAAATCTTTTTAAACTATCCGAAATCCTTGCGAAATATTAAAAATATTTCATAAATATTTTATCATGTTTTGAAATGATGGGAGAATCATTGAAATCTTTGGTAAAATCTTTGGAAATCTTTGTGAAATATTTCAAATATTTTATAAATATTTGATAATATTTTTGAAATATTTGTTATACTTTTGAAATTATTTAAATCTTTGGAAAATCTTCTTGAACTATCCGAAATCTTTGCGAAATATTTCATAAATATTTTATCATGTTTTTGAAATGATGGGAGAATCATTGAAATCTTTGTGAAACATTTTAAATATTTTATAAATATTTGATAATATTTTTGAAATTATTGAAATCTTTAGAAAATCATTGACATATTTATTAAAACTTTTAAATCTATCAGATATCTTCACGAAATGTTTTAAATCTTTCAAATCTTTGGGAAATCATTGAAATATTTATAAATTATTTAGAATATTTTTGAAATATTTGTTATACTTTTTAAATTATTTAAATCTTTGGAAAATCTTTTTAAACTATCCAAAATGTTTGCGAAATATTAAAAATATCTCATAAATATTTTATCATGTTTTTGAAATGATGGGAGAATCATTGAAATCTTTGGTAAAATCTTTGGAAATCTTTGTGTATTTTTTCAAATATTTTATAAATATTTGATAATATTTTTGAAATTATTGAAATATTCATAAATTATTCAGAATATTTTTGAAATATTTGTTATGCTTTTTAAATTATTTAAGTCTTTGGAAAATTTTCTTAAACTATCCGAAATCTTTGTGAAATATTTCAAATATTTCATAAATATTTGATCATATTTTTAAAATGATGTAAAAATCATTGAAATCTTTTAAATCTATCCGAAATATTTATTAAATATTTGAAATTTTGGAAATCCGGGAAATCATTTAATCTTTATCATTTTTTAAAATGATAGAAATCTTTGAAAAATCATTGAAATATTAGTAAAATCTTTGAAATCGTTGGGAAATCATTTAAATATTTATAAATTATTTAGAATATTTTTGAAATTATTGTTATACTTTATAAATTATTTAAATCTTTGGAAAATCTTCTTGAACTATTTGAAATATTTGAAATATTTTATAAATATTTGATAATATTTTCGAAATTATTGAAATCTTTAGAAAATCATTGTCATCTTTATTAAATCTTTTAAATCTATCAGAAATCTTAACGAAATATTCTAAATCTTTTAAATATTTGGGAAATCATTGAAATATTGATAAATTCTTTAAATCTTCGGAAAATCTTTTTAAACTAACCGAAATCTTTGCGAAATATTTGATTATATTTTTGAAATGATGGGAAAATCATTGAAATATTTATAGAATCTTTGAAATCCTTGGGAAATCATTGAAATATTTATAAAATATTTAGAATATATTTAAAATATTTGTTACATTTTTTAAACTGTTGAAATCTTTAGGAAATTATTGCAGTCTTTACGAAATTTTCTTTAATTATCCGAAATCTTTATGAAATATTTGAAATCTTTGAAAAATAATTTAAGTCTGTGAAATCTTTTGAATTGATTTGCAATCTTCGCAAAATTTTTCGAATATTTTATAAAAATTTGTCAGTATCTTTGAAATGATTAAAATATTTGGAAAATCATTCCAATCTTTATGAAATCTTTGAAATTTTTTAAATCTTGGGAAAATTTTTTAGACTGTGAAATCTTTTAAACCAAATGAAATCTTTGAAAAACCTTTAAAATCTTTGTTAAATCTTTTGGCAGTCATTGAAATCTTTTTAAACTATCCAAAATCTTTGCGAAATATTTCAAATATTTCATAAATATTTGATTATATTTTTGAAATGATCAACATCTTGGAAAAATCAATGAAATCCTTTGTAAAATCTTTAAAATATATCGGAAATAATTATTAAATATTTGAAATCCGGGAAATCATTTGATTTTGACCATCTTTTGAAATGATAGAAATCGTTTGAAAATCATTGAAATCTTTTAAATTTTTGTAAAATCTTAGAAATCGGTAGGAATTTATTGAAGTATTTATAAAATATTTGGAATATTTTTGAAATATTTATTACATTTTTTAAATTCTTAATATATTTAGGAAATCATTGAAGTCTTTGTGACATCTTCTGAAATTATCCAAAATCTTATTGAAATATTGTAAATCTTTACGAAATTGTTGAAGCTTGTGAAATCTTTTGTTAATAATCCGTAATCTTTGCGACATATTTTGAATATTTTAAATGTAAAAATTCGACAAGATCTTTGTAATGATTAAAGTATTTAGAAAATTATTGAAATTTGCATGAAATCTTAAAAAAAATTTTAATTTCAGGGAAATTTGTTTGCGAAATATTTCAAATATTTTATAAATATTTGATAATCTTTTCGTAACGATTGAAATCTTGGTTAAATCTTTTATATCTATCCGAAATTTTTACAAAAAATTTTTAATCTTTGTGAAATTTTTGAAATCGTTGGGAAATCATGAAAATATTTATATGTATTTATAAATATTTATTTGAAGAAATCATTGAATTCTTTATGAAAACTTCTAAAACTATCCAAAATCTTTGTAAAATCCATAGAAAAATATTTAAATCTTTGTGAAACATTTTTAAAATATTGAATAATTTTGGGAAAATCTTCAAATTTTTGCAAAATGTTTTAAATCTTTGAGAAATCCTTCAAATCTTTGGAAATCTCTGAAATATTTCTGAAAGATTTGAGAAATTTTTGAAATATTTGTTGATATTTGTAAAGTTATTGAAATCTTTCTAAAATATTTGGGAAATCATTCATTCTTGTTAAAATCTTTTGAATCCAAACAACCTCTTTGCGAAATATTTGAAACTTTTGATATATTTGGCAAATCATTGAAATCTTGAAAAATGTTTGCGAAAATCTTTGTGAAACCTTTGTAAAATTTTTCTCAAGTCTTCAAGAATCTGTGAAATATTAAAACTATTCTTTAATATTTAGCACTACTTGTAAAATTATTAACATCTTTCTGAAATCATTGAAGTATTTGTAAACTTTTTTTAACTATTTGAAATTTTTGCGAAATATTTGGCAAACTTTGTGAAATGTTTCTGAAACTTTTAGACAGTTTTGCGAAATATTTGAAAATATTTGTGAAATTATTGAAATCTTTAGCAATATGAAGTTTATCCCTATATTTCTTATTATTTATTATTCACTATTTATGTTTCAGTTATTTTTATTTATGTAAAATTTGTATTTAGTACAATATTATTATACTATGCACACTGTACAAATTATACCCTTCAATATTATAAGTCTATTGTCCTGCCCTCCTCCAGAGAAAAGATTCTCCGCCGCTTCTGCTTACATTGATAACAAATATATAAAATATTTCTGCGGAATTCTTAGGGAATCTTCAAAGCTGATTTTACTGGAAAAGCCTATCCTCTCCGAGAAACGAAAAAACAGTCAAAAACAAGTCAACACACATTAAAGAAATACGCTGAAGAGCATTTCCGTCCAGGAATCAATGTTACAATTTCCAGAGGGTCTAGTATTTCTTCAGCAAAAAGAGCAGCATCAGAATCATTATGGAAACATACGAGAGAACCATTAAAATCACCTCTTCTTGCAAAAATCGTTGAGCAAAATGATCTTGTTCAACATGCTGTCAATATATTCTCCAGTATCTTAAAATATATGGGAGATCTTCCTAGCAATCGTCAAAGAAATGGAACCGAATACACGGATCAAATATTTCGCCCTGCTCTGGAACATGTCATTATAATAACTTTTATAATATTTTTATAATTAATACTTTATTTGATATATTTTAAAATTATAAAAATGTTGTAATTATTTACAGCCAATGCTTCGGGATGAAGTTTATTGTCAGATAATAAGACAATTAACAGACAATCGAATTCGACTGAGTGAAGAACGAGGATGGGAATTACTGTGGTTAGCAACAGGTGTTATGACCTGCAGCATAAATTTGCACAGAGAAATTGTTCAATTTTTGACATCTAGAACAAGCATTTTAGCAGCTGATTGCTTGAAAAGATTAGACAGAACAATAAAAACAGAAAACAGAAAATATCCACCATATATCCTTGAAGTGGAAGCCATCAGATTCAAGAGCTTACAGATTTATCATAAAATATATTTCCCTGATGATTCAGATGAAGCTTTTGAGGTAGTCTCTGCAAATTTTTACTAATGAAAGATATTGTTATTAACTTTATTTAATAATTTTTGAAATAAAATAGGTCCATTCATCAACGAGGGCAGCTGATCTTTGTGAGGACATAGTATCTCGTCTTCACCTGAAAGGGTTAGACGGATTTAGCCTCTTTGTTAAAATTGCTGACAAAGTTTTTTCAGTACCTCAGTATTATTTCTTCTTCGATTTCGTACACGAACTCGTGGAGTGGGTCAGAAAATCGAGACCAACTTCTGGACCCGTCCACGCTCAATATCAAATATTTTTCATGAAAAAACTATGGGTAAATGCAATACCTGGAAAGGATGAAAATGCAGATTCGATTTTCTATTTCCATCAAGAATTACCTAAACTTTTAAGAGGCTATCATAAATGCAGTAAAAATGATGCCATTAAACTGGGAGCTCTGATTTATAGAAGCAAATATGGTGCCAACAAAGTTGAATTGACAGAAATCCCGTAAGATTTTTTACTTTTTCAACTCTGACACAAATTTAGCTATTTCTGTCTGGAAAGCCATAATGTTGTTTTCATTTCTAGACACAAACTTAAAGAATATATCCCTCCAGATATTATTAATTTGCTAAGTGCGAATGATTGGAAGAAGCAGATTGTCACAGCCTACAATCAACAGTCTGGTAAATATTGATTGATATTCAAAATCAAAACGTGAAAATGTTTAAAACAGTAAAAACTATATTCCTTCTTATTCGGTCTAAAGATCTATTTTAATAAATGAAAACTCAAGTTTATAAACCAAAAAACAAATTTGAAGATTCTTGGTACATGAAAACTACTTTTCTGCTATTTTGCTATTTTTCTTCAGGTAAGTTAACCTAGTTTTAAATGTGTATCAATTAGCCAACGGAAGCCTACTGAAAATATATAAATAAATATACAAAATTACCAAAAAGCTTTGCTGAAATTTTAATTTTTGAAGACTCCAACCTTGTGATTCAAATAAATTGATTATTGAGCTATTAATCATTTTTCTGTCTAATCTATATTTTTAATAATTAGCATAAAAAGACAAATGTTTAATATTATATAGGATCGAATAAGAAGGAATACAGTTCTTCCTGTTTGAATCATTATAACGATTAAAGAAAATTTGAATATTGGATTTCGCTCTTGTCGAATTTCTCTGAAGTTTTTTCTATTTAAGTAAAAATGTTTATCATGATTTAAATTAATTTTCAGATATGACCAACATTGAAGCAAAACAGAATTTTTTGCAACACATTTATCAGTGGCCGACTTTTGGTTCAGCATTTTTCGAAGTTAAGCAAACAACAGAGCCGAGTATTCCAGAACTAGTTTTGATAGCAATCAATCGAAATGGAATTAGCATAATTGATCCGAGAGCAAAAGACATTCTGGCAACATATAATTTTTCCGAATTGTCAAACTGGTCATCTGGAAATAATTATTTCCATATGACAATCGGCAATTTCATGAAAGGAAAAAAAATTCTATGTGAAACATTTCTCGGATACAAAATGGATGATTTGATATCTTCCTACATTGACTATCTTCGAAACAGTGGAAAACAACCCACTTTCAACTTGTAATTTTTACATACAAAGAAGGCTACATTGCCCAAGATTTAGATATCATCATTTCCTTGTACAAAATATTAATAGAGAATAAATCAAGCAAAATTAAATTTTGCATATAAAAATATATTTTTATAACATTATTCACAACAAAAATTAAAGCTGAGCATTAGTCATAACTTATTAAATTCTTAGGTATCAGTTTTGGATTATTTACACTTGTAAGGTATATAATTTTGGCACAGTCTTCATATTTTCATCATGTACGTAACCGCATAAACCAACATCAAGGTGTTGTCTTACACCGAATATGCTTACACTAGTCAAAGCATATTCTATCCATAAAAATCCAGTCTTACTGGATTGCAGAATTACAAGTCCGTCGTTCTTTTCTACTATCCTGGAATTGGAGATCAAAATCGAATTCAATATGAGATTTAAATTTGGGTAAGAAATAAAATTGTAATTTTGCTTTTTAAACTTTAAATTGATGGACATCTGTATACCTGGAAATGAAGTTAAAAGGTCCATCAACAAATACTTGGTTCGATGGATTTTCGATAACATTACCATCGATTTTAACCACCACTCTGTAATTCCTTGACAACAACTCCAACTTGTGATTTTCCACAACCATCATCATATCCAAGGTATTATCTGGTAAAGACTTTACAAAAATGGCATAAGAAAGATGGACACTATCACCAGTCAGAAGAGCCCACTCGGAAGGAACAATTAATGGAACTGAAATGTTTTCCATTGATAAAAGAACCTTGGGGTATATTGTACAAATTGCTAAACAAGAAAAGAAAAATCTGTAAGTCAATATTAGAGAAAATTTCATTTTTAAAATTAAAATAGATTTGAATCTTACGTAACAACATATCACTGTAAAGTGGCGTTAAAAAGACATGACTCGTATCCATTAAAAGACTTGAAATTTCAGCTTCAATTGGAAATTCCAAGACGGTGAAGTCAGAACAATTGTCCCTTTTTATAACATTGATATCCATCGTGTTTTTATACATTGGAAATAGGAATGATACCTTCATATAATTATCATGTGGGCACCAATTGTGTCGGATTCGAGGTGGTAGGAAAGTCCAAACATAATCCATTATTGTAGCCAATGCCCAAGACATATCTGATGGTACCTGTTTTTGCAACCAAAATATTAAATTCGAACATCAAAAAATTCAGATTGCAACCACTTTAAAAAAATAGTTATTTACCTCTTGCCAGTTAGCTTCTACAGTATATTTCCTCATTTCCGTAAAGATCAAAGCGTCACGAATACAGTTCCAAGTTCTGGGTATAAGATGTGTTGGATTTGTAAAAATATCAAGCTTTTGATCCCTAGCACAAGACTCTTCATCCATATTCACTACACTAGAATTCCTCGTTTGCCAGAATTTTTTCCTTTGTTCTTCAGAAACTTCACCTTTTATATTCAGCGTTATTTTCGTATCAGGAAATGGATCACGTATTATATTGAAGCTGACTTTTGTATTCACTTCCTCTTGACCCATTCTAATTTTCAGTAAATCATCCAATACTTCAGGATAGACCTTTTCTACTTCCAATTCCATCTAAAAAAATAAGATAAGTCCTCAATAAATTCAGAGGAAAATTAAAAACACAGTGTAAAGGGAAGGCTGGAACACCTACTTTTAAGGCTCTCTCTCCTGGTGCTAATCTAGTCAAAAATAAAACAAATCTATTCTTAATATAATCATGAGTCAGATCGTGTTTGATGACCAGGTTCCATGAACTTATCAAATCATTCGAAGTGGATCCTTTAACATCAGCCTTTATGAAAAGTTCGTTTTGCAATCCATTCAATAAATGTGAAGGAGCTTCGGTCAAATCTTTGATTCCTCTTAAGTTACAGTTTACACTTATCACAACCTATGTAGAAATTATATAATTATATTAATAAGCAACTATTTACAATGTCTGTAAACTGCTCATAAAAAATGAATAGCAATACCTCAGAACTTGGATAAATCGAACTTGGTTCTATCTTCAATAACTTCCCACATGTACCAACCTCTGGTGAGCTAATATCATTCGAAATCTGCTGGGTCACGGACAAAAAGACATGCGCAAGCCAGCTTCCCCTGATTGATAAAATGTAGTTCGTAGTGTCAATTAAATTTAAGCACCAAAAAAACTAACCAAATGGATAGAAAATATTATAATTCTTACCAATGACTTTTGCTTTCTTTTGCTAGAGATCTATACATTTCCTTCAAGTACTCCATTGGAGTCAACCCATTTTCACAATCAAAAATCGCACTTGTGTATCGAAGGCCAGTATCCTTACAATCAACAACTTTCTTATAATACTTCCTATGTTCCATTCCCTTTGTAACAACCTCATGATGTTTGCAAGAACCACAATGTTTCAACAGTAAGTCAGTCTCGTCGCCCAAAATAGTTACATGATTCATTGCATAAATTCGTACACCCGAAACAGACAACTTTGGATCAGGAAGTCTCGCCAAAGTCACGACTGTATTCAAATCAAAGCCTTTCGAAAAACCCATTTGTGTCGTTTTAATAAAAATTCCTAAAGGAAAAGCAACATCAGTTGTTGTAACTCTGTGTACAGAATGCCAAATATCAGCAATCGGATTATAGACGGACATTCTGTATTCTCCATGTCTCCAAATTCTTGGATCAATTTCTAATTTGACATACTCGTTTATATGCTTTTTTTGATTCAATCGAAGGGATACTGCATAGGGAATAGAAGTTTCCATTGTAGCAGGTACTCCCAAATCCGTTGGAACATGTATATGATAAAGATTGTGGTACATTATGTGTTGCCAATTTAATATACTGTTATCCTTCATATTTGCCATCTCTACAAAATCACTCATGAGATTTGCCGTGCTACTCGTATTGGCATCATAGTGCTTTACCATGATAACTTGACCATGCATGAATAGGACAATATCAGCAAATAATTCTTGATCCTGTCTATGTAGGTCCTCAGCTGCCTGAAGAAGAATTTTCTTTACTTTTTCATCCGCAACATTTAAATTCATGTTTTTTTCGAATATAGGAGTTTCTTTGGGACCGAAATCAAATAAATTTGTGTTCCAGTGAATCTGTAGGAAACAATGGCATGTCATTAAAACTGATTAGAAACGGTTAAAAAGTTAACACTTTTCTAATTCATTTCATCAAAACTATCACTTACTCCATGTTGGTGGAACATTTTTCTCCCGAGAGAACTGATGTGCATGATGTTTCCCAAATTCGGTAGGCCAAGTCTTTCAGTCATAAAGAGATTAGCTACAACAGCTTCGCCATGACCGTACTTTGGATCATTGTATTCCATACTATAAAAAGCTGACAATGACATTTTTTGATTCCTAGGTCTCGTGAAACGCAGCATCTTCCTTGCCATTTCACTAACTGCCCTCTTGCATGGACTGACCGAGTTAGCCAAACGTTTCAGTGAAGTATGATAGTAATTATGGAGATGTGGATTTTTTTCAGAAACCATGTACCAGTATAGGTTCATCATATCATTCGTGTTTCGCACGTTTGCCATAAGGACTGCACAAGCTGTTAATCGAAGTTTTAGGGGTTCTTTAGGATTAGCTAAAATGGGCCAAATGTTGGATTGTACGTATAAACTATCGCGCGGCACAATACTGAGAATTGACCACAAGGCCGTTAAGCGTATTTCCTCTGGTCTTTCTGGGAATAAGACTTCTTTCGTTATCATTGGCATCAAAAGTGTCTGAACATTGCCTACCCTGATGTTCCTAAGTGCCATTAGGTACACTATCTTCATTTCATATAGAGGCTCATCTGATTTAGAATACAGAAGAGAATGTAGAATTTCAGAATAATCTAACAATCTGGGACTTAAAGATTAGATTAAAATCATTTTAGGGACTGTGATTGGGTGTAGCAACTTACTCTTGACTTTTTCCAAGAAGTCATGCAAGTACCTATCCAGAATTAATGGATTCTTTTCGACCTTAGCCCCCATCTTAACAAACATGGGTTTGTATGTTTTGTATATCAAAGAAGAAAAGCAAAGGATACCAGCCTTTCGAACGTCTTTATGAACATTGTCACCAAATTTAATTAAATCTTCCATTTCCGAAAGAAATTTTTCTGATGGGGTTCGAATAAAAGAAGGGAGTTTGTTCAACAACCCGATTGTTGATGTTTGAGGAAGGACGTTTTTGCGAATCAGGTTCCTGATGAATAGACTGGACGCAGTTGTACCAACATGAGGCAGCATTTCAAGAAATAGGTTCCTGAAATGATTAATTATTTATATATTAATTTTCTACAATGATATTCGTATTTTTGCAATATTTAAAGGCACGAACTTCACAGTAGTTTCTCGTTGGGTTTTGTCACCTTGAATGACATTGTAGACCTGTTCCAATGAACCGGGATCCATCTGGATCATTGTTTGCAGAAGGCGGTTAATAGTTTGGCCATGTTTCCATTCTGGATCTCTCATCGTTATGTGGTTCTCATCAAGATAATCAGCAGCTTCTTCCAACATCTTTTTCAACTTTGGCATCAAAAGGTCCAATTTGACAATATGACGACCATGAGTTACGTCTGGTGCTGCGTGTACAGCGTACTTGCTGTTTGGTGGCTTGTAAGATACATTTTGGGTCAAGGGCACATGGTCAAAGTTCATTGTTGGTAACTTCATGTCTAAAGTGGAGATCATCTTCTCAAAGATAAGAGTTTGGCTGGAAATATATTTTTCGATTAAATATAGAAGGGGATATTCTTGATGACAATTATTCTGTAACAAGTAAAAGCAATAATGTCCTTAAAATATAATATAACAAAATACAAACTTTGTCAAAATGAAATGAGCTTCAGATCGATGTAGCCATGGTAAGTAATTGATGGTTGAATGCCCTACGAATTTCTTTATCAATATCTCATCATTCATTTTTTCAATTTCATATTCTTTAAAAGCAGATGTGACCATATCTTCCTAAAAAAAATAAAGAATGTAGTTATTCATCTTGCTACAAATAAATTCTAGCTGATTTTGTTGTAATACCTCAACATCATTACAGCCTATGTCTTCCACCAAGGTATACTCATTTTGAATAAACTCTGAGCATTTCCTAGGTTCATAGGTCTTCATAATACGAAAGTGGTTCTTCTCTTCTTTCATTGGAACAACGAACAGGTCCATTTGACACATTCCATGGATGGTGCGCTGGTGGTAACAACCAAAGAGAACATTAGTTTATAAATCGGGTGTTCCCATCAGTCGTTACCTACCTCTTCCGAAATAAATTGATGAGTGTTCATATCAGATCCAAAATTGATCATGGAAAAGTCAAGTTGCAATGAAGTTGCTATTGCGTGTTTCATGTTCCTTGACCAATCACTCTCTGTGTTTGGAATTTTCACTCCATGAAGCTGCAAAATATATAAATGCAATAGTGTTTATTCCAATTATTTTTTCTAATTGTTTTAAAAGAAGTTTTTAATCAACGATGAGCTCACCTTTCCATTATCGTCATACACGACCATGAATGGATCTTGAAGAACCGTAACAGTCTCAGATATGGGATGAATGCGACGAATTTTTTCATTGTAGTCAATCTGACCATTAAACATGCCATGTTTAAGTTCTGTTAAAGCCACGTAAAAAGAATGATGATTCTTCAAATCATTCGAAACGTGTCTCATGTAAAGAAGACCCTCTAATGAAAACTGTGATGCATAATTTTCCGGTTCTAAAGTGCCGGTCTTGACATCGGCAGTGTACTTATAAACGATCGTTTTTTCATGTGGAAAATGCACTGCAAAAACGAATTTAAAAACCTTATTTTGTGGTAGGAAATTATTATTTAGTATTCGTTGCTACGATAATTTTTCTGGATAATTAATAAAACTTTATTGTATTTATAGTTTTAAAAACAAGTTTGGTAAAGTTAAAACACAACGTCGAATTTATCTAGCATTTTCTCATTATATTAAATAATTATTTCATTACTTAAAAATGTTTTGAAAAATATGTATTATAATTATTACTTATTAACCAAATTAATGTAAAATCTACTCACCTGGAATAGCATTCGCAAGGGCCAGATGTGCCAGTATCAAACCTGAGCAATTAAACGCTATAATTAACCTGATTAAAAAGTTCCAAAGGGTTGACCTAATTTTGTCAAATTTAAAAACTACCAGTTGTAGAAAAACACGAAAAAATAATGACCGAAACAGAAATTTTCTTAAAAATGAAATTCCCGGAAAGAAAATGTAACTAAAGGAAATGTTTGTTTCATAAAGCTTAAACACTGAATATTTAATTTTTTGAAATCAGTAATTTCTTGAAAAAAAAAAAAAAAAATACCGAAAACATATATTGCCGAAATTTTTAAACTTGAATTTTAAAATTCCTCAAATTATTAAATTTCCGAAACTAGTAAACTAGGACACTTGAGAATAAATAATATTTTTAGGAATTTCAAATTTCAGTGTTTTATTATTTTTGAAATTTTCAAATTTTTGCAATTTAATATTTTCGGAAATTTACGAAATTCGCCAATTATTTTTTCGATATTTTTGGGTTTGAAAATTTGGAAAAATTATGTAAATTGCCAATTTTTTTTATTGCCAATTTTCCAATTTAAAAACTATCCAAGTCCCGAAACTAGTAAATTGCAGTACATCTCTGAATTTTTGACTTCCTGGATATAGAAAATTGCCGAATTTTCAAAATACCGAGAGGCTAAAAAATTATTTGTGAAAGAAAAGGTTATTACTTTTTTACAAATTTACAAATTGCGAAAATTTACTAACTCCGGGAATTTCAAATCTCGGCAATTTACTGTTTTAGGGAATTTCCCAACTTTGACCATTTTCGTGCATACGGGAATTTAAAAATTCGGCATTGAAATATTTTCAAAAATTTCAAACTTCGAGTAAAAATTCCAGGAATAAACATTTTCGGTGGCTATATTTTTATTCGGAAATTTCAAGTTCCAAAAAATGAAAATTCTCGAAATAAAATAAAATTACCGTACATTCATATGCCGGAAATGTGAAAAAACTCAAGTTTTTAAATTTCCGAAATTATCAAATTCCTAAAGTTCGTGAAAATTCGAACTTTTAAATTCCCGGAAATAGTAAACTACCGAAATTTACAATTTTGAAAAATGAGACTTTCCAGAATATGACAAAACTACCAAACATGTTTCTCCTAGAAAATCGATAATTAAATATTATTAAGATTTTTCAAAATGGAACAATTTACCTATTTGGAAATTTGGAAATAATGATTTTTTTGTAATTTTAAATTTCAGATTTTAAAATGTCCGGAATGAACATTTTCGGTAGAAAGAGTTTCATCCAGGAATTATTATTATTTTTATATTTTATTTTCTCTTTCATTATTTCTCCATGATAGAGATCTTGAAATGTAAACAAAATTATGTGAATTGCTAAATTTTGAAATCCTTGAATATATTTAACAGTGTAAAATTGCTGAATTTCTAAATTTCCTGAAATAAAAATTTTCAAAGTAAACCAATTGTAACGAAAATGTTTCTTTCGGAAATTTTAATACCTGAATTTACATATTTTAAAAATAGTATATTCCCAAAATGTACTATTCACGAAATTTGAAATTCTGTGAATTGTTAAATTTCAAAATTTTCAAATTCCCTATAGAAACTAAAACTACCTAAAACGTATATTCCCGAAACATAAGAATCTGAAATTATCAACATCTAAAAATTATTTTAATATTAAACTAGAGACAAAACTATTCTAGCAGAAAAATTTGATAATTCGTATCTTATTTTTTTGACACCAAGAATTTGCGGTAGTTTTATTTTCATTCGTGAATTTATATTTCTCGGAAAATATCTGTTTCGCTAATTATTTTTTCGATCTTTTTCGGACCTGAAAAATCGGCCAATTTACTTAACTTTTTAAAATTTCAAATTACGAAAAATGTAAATTCCCGAAAGAAAATTCTGTATTCATCAACTTGAATTTTTCAATTTTCGGATTAAACAAATTGTAAAATATAGTAAATTCCTGAAATTTAAAATTCTCGTAAGCAATTCAAACGATAAACATTTTTTATTTCCGAATTTCTAAAGTCTAAGTTTTCAAATTCACGAAATTATGTAATTCCCAAAAGTAATAAGTTTCTGAAATGTTAAATTTCCAGAAATAGTAAATTTGGACATAATTGTATTCCCGAAATTTCAATTTTCGAATTTTCAATTCCTGGAAATTATCTAATTCCCAAAACTAGTAATTTCGAAATTTTCAAATTCTCAAAAGACGAAAAAATTAGTGGTCAGTGCACTTTTTTACGGAATTTGAAATTTCGACATCTTATTATTTTCGGAATTTTCACATTTCCGCAATGAACTATTTCAAGGAATTTCAAAATTCGGCAATTGACTATTTTAGGGAATTCCCAAAGTTCGACAATTTTAATGTTTTTGGAAATTTGAAAAAATGTAAATGGTCTAATTCTCGAAGTTCCGAAAATAGTAAATTGCGGGAATTTAAAGTTCTAAAAAATAAAAATTTCCGACTTTTCAAAATTTTTGAAATGAAATAGATCTACCGAAAATGTTTGTCCCTAAAATTTGAACACTACAATTTTAAAATTTCCGAAATAATTAAATTTCCGCTTCTTCTAATTCTCAAAAATAGAAAGTTACTGAATTTTCAAAAACGTGATCAAATATGATTCAATAGTAGACTTGAGAATAAATACCCCATATAAAACGTAAGAACATTCTCACAGAAAAAAGCTGTTACATTTTTTTGCGATTTTTAAACTTTCAAAAATTTACTATTTTTGGGAATTTCTAATTTCGGAAATTTAATATTTTAGGAAAATTCAGATTTTTTTATTTTGGGAATAAGCATTTTTATCTCGTTCAGTGATATTTTTGGCACTACGATCATATCCAAGTCCCGTGAGCGCGCTTCTTGATAAAATGATATTCAGAAAAAACACAGAATAATCCGCAAGCGTAAAACTTAATAACTTACCGGCAATTATTTTTAAAGCGAGGGCCATGGCGAAAGACTGGAGTAGTGGCGAACTAATGTCCCCTTTTATAAGACGAAAATATCTTAAATATAAAATGCACAAGTTCAGCGATAACCTTTTGCAAGGGGAGGTGCTGGAAATCAAAAAGAGATAACCCTTTCATTTGGTACATCTGGCTACATTGGATAGGAACGTAATGTATACCTCATTAAAAATATTAAATGTGTTGTTGCAATTTTTTTCCAATCTACATCGTCTTTCAGTGACCCATCATTTTTAATACTGTGTAAGTGAACGAAAACTACAATACAGATATAACATGCATTTTTAAAAATTCACTTACTTTCTCGTCAAGTAAACCAACAAAGAGATCATCCTAATTTACGATTTTTAGGTTCTGAACACTAATTAATAAATATTTTAATTATTCAGGTAATTAATTGGTTTCTGATGTAATAACAATTTTTTGAAGAAGCGAAAAAAAATTTAACTTCGCCCGGATTTGAACTCGGAATGCCACCATTCATGGCGTTAAACAAATACGCCATTGAGGCCACAGTAGAATATTTCTTGTTTCTCATATTTCCACATGACACGGGTCTGAATCTTTGAGCCTTGAGACTTCAATAATTAATTCCAATTTGAATAAGTTCACCGAATCTGTATATAATTTAGAGCTTTGATTTTAATCTGTCGACCAGGATAATTAATCGATTTCTAATATTAAATTTTTCCGATTACCAATTCAAAATTTTGTTCAGAAAAGAGAAAAAATCTCCCTTGGCCCGGATTTGAACTCAAAACGCCACTATTCTTGAGTGGTGCACTAATCAATTACGCCACCAGAGCCACAGCAAATTGTTTTCTTGTTTCTTATATTCCATGCGCCATCCTGTTCCTGATTCAAATCCGGTCCTAGATAATTTTTTTTTCGTTTCTCCAAAAAAAATCTTCGTTTCAGTAATCGGCAAAATATTAATATGAAAATGAGTTACCCTGGCCGACAGAATAACATCAATACCTTAAATTTGATTCTCATCACGTGAATTTATTCAGATTGTAATTAATCACTGAAACTTCACACTTTCACAGGCTATAAAGTGGCAGCCGCGCACCCCGATCGCGTAATTGGTTAACGCACCACGCATGAATAGTGGCGTTCCCGGTTCAAACACAGACAACGATAGATTTTTTTTCGTTTCTCCAAAAAATCATTGGACCAGTAATTAGCCGAAATTTTACACACATTTTATTTTCATTGTTTTTTTTATTGGTTGTTTTTTACAATTTTATATATTGGCACATATGAATTTAAAGAAATAAATCTATAATCTCAGATTTTACAACTTATCTTCTTATCGCCTTTTAGAGTAATTGCGAAAAAAAAGTAATCTCAACAATTTACGTACAATATGCGATTTTTAATTGTTTACTAATAGGATTGTTAAATTATTTAAATACTTTATTCAGTACGATCTTCCAAATTTTAAATTACTTCTTTAAAGTGGTAGATTGATTCACTTTAATGAAAATTGAACGATGTCTTTATTTGATTGTCTCTTACATGACTCATTTGTGATTACTTGTTTACCAATTCATTTGCGCGAATTCTTGAATGTCAGAATCACATTTATCGTTCTACTATCACGAACCTTAATTTTTTATTATTGTTAGAAATGATCGAAACCACGAGAAAACAGTTTCTGATTGCTATTTTAGGAAACCTCCTTCAATTAGAAACTCATTATTTTTGTAATTATTATTTTTGAAAAAATTAGTTTACTTTCGGGACAACGAGAATATTTTTGAACTTCTCTAGGTTTTTTGAATTAACAAACACGAATTTTCATTTACAACAAGTTATTTTTCCGAAGTAAAACATCAACTAAATATCAAAAATGAAAATGTTCAAACACTCAAAAAACTATCTAATTTTTTATTTTCAAGAAACAAAAAAAAATTTGCTTCTACTTTATTAGTGCATACTAGTAAACAAATATTTTAAATCGATAAAAGATATAACTAGAAATATCCACCTGAAGTTGTATTCTACAAAATAAATTTTTTCAATTTAATTCAATTAAAATTAGTCATGAAGATATTTTTCAAATCAGAAAATCATAGGCGAACGATAAGAAATTCAGATATACAGCAGCGTGCAAATAAAAAATAATATTTTTTATAATTATCAAGAAAAATATCTAAATAGTTTTTATAACCACATTTATTATTAAATTTGTATTATAAGGGCATACATTATTTTTTAAATTCTTCTTTTCACATTTGCGACATGCCAAAAACAATTTTTTAAATTCCCATTTAACAAATTAAAAATTTGGACTTGAAAAAAATTATTTGAAAATATTAATAATTTTATGTTATTTCCAAATTTTAAGATTTATAAGTTTCACTTGAAAATTTTCCAGAAGAATAGACTATCATGTAAACAAATGTATTTGAAAAGGAAATAAATGAACTGGTATTGTAAAAAATTCTTTTTTTTCAGGTCAGTGCATATTATGAAATTAACATAGGATTTTGAATGTAAAAAGCTTAAATACTGAAAAAATGGGAAAAGCTGATTTTTAATAACATTTTCTATATTGCATTCTAGACCCGGAAAATGCGCCGAAAGATACAAAATAAAATTCCACGTAAAATTCACGATAAATTTGAAACTTTTTCTAATTATCTCACAATGAATTATTTGTATTCTATAAGAGACAAACTTGAAAGCATTTTTGAACAAATTTTAAATTGGTTATATAATAAAATTATGAATTATTTTTAATTTGTATTTTCCCTCTAAATCATTATAGTTTAGTATTTTTTGAGATTAATGACACGGTAAGAAAATATTGAAAACAATATTTTTTCTTTAAGGTATTTTTATATTGTTTGAACAATTTCTGTTCATATTCCTAATTACGAAAAGTTCCCATTTTCTGGAATTGATGACACATTTAATTAATTTTATCAGAATATGGTTTTTGAATATTTAAGCCTTCAAAGATGAATTTTTAACCAAGAAGATTAATTTATCATTGAAAAAATACGAATTTTCAACAAAGGAGTTAAGTTTTCTGTTTGGAAAGTCAAATTTGTTAAAAAAAACAGTTGACTTTTATACTTGGAAAAATCAATTTTCGACTTGAAAAAAAAAGTTTTCCACAAAAATGGAAGAGTCGCATTTTCAGTTCAAAAAATTTATTTTTAAATTCAGAATTCTCTAACAGTTGAATACTGTTAAAAAACAAACTTTTACAAGATAGCTAAATTCCCAATCGGAAAAGACAAATGCTTCCCAAAATACATGAATTTTCTAAAAAACAGTGGAATTTTCAAACCGAAAATATGAATTTTCAACAAAAAAGTTAATTTTTATTAAGTATTTTGAAATTTTTTAATGAACATTTTAATTTTCAAACAAATAGTTTTTTTTAAAAATAAACTATTGTATTTTTTAAGTCAAAACTATACATGATTTTTTTTCAAATTCGATTGTTTCGTTAATTTTACTTTTCTTTTCAAACCTGTGTAAAACAAAACATTCAAATTTCAATCATTTTCTTTGAAAAGCACGCTTTTGAACAAATTATGAGAAATCCGCGTGATTTTTCTTTATTGACATACTTTTTAGGAAAATAATGATTTAAACAAAACAAAATTGTACAAAAAACAGTTTAATTTTTACGAAATGTACCATTTTTCTGTCGAATATTTTTATATAAAAGCAAAATTTAAAAAAATAAATGATTGAAACCTTGAAAACAGAGTTTATTCTGAAAATTCACTGCGCTTCAGAAATTAATAATAATATTTACTTCTAAAGTTTAAGCTACAATAATTAGATTGATAAAAACACGGTAAATTTGATCAAAAGTAGCTTTTTTAGTCTTATAAATATTTATGTAAAATTGTAAATTGGTAGTTATTTAAGTTTATTGAAATTTATTGAATTATCGGTTAAGATGGTTCGGACATGTTGAGAGAATGCCAAATGAACGACTAACGAAACAAGTGTATCAAGGTAAAGTAAATGGCAACGTGCCCAGAGGTAGAC
>NC_046658.1:182086506-182087683 GCF_010883055.1 Belonocnema kinseyi
ACACTACTCCTTTCCCCTGCCGAGTGAGTCACACCTACCCCGAAAGGGAAATGGCTTAATGGTGTAATAATAATAATAATAATAATAATAATAATAATAATATTAATAGACATTGAAGACGGACTTTATTTGTTAGTTTTTGCCATAAGTACATAATAAATATTTTTTCTGAAAACAATAAAATATAAGATTGGTTATAACTTACCTTTTTTACGCAGTTGAAAAAAAATGCAATTGAAAAAAATGCATGTAAAGTTCTGTTTCAAAAAATTGGGTAACTACTATTAGGCCAAATATTGTCAGCGAAGAATTTTTGCTGCAATTTAAAAATTTTGGGATATAAATTATTATGACTCTGAAACTCTAATTGGAAGTGAGAAAAAGGATTTTTTTTTAAATTCTGCAGTTAATTATAAAAAATACATGTGTTTGACAGGTAGGTCTTAAGCATTCTTATAAAGGATATAAGGCCATACGTTTGAAAAAGGTAGCCAGGGTCTTGTTGCCGAATGACATTTGCTTTGTCTGTGCGCATATTTTAAATATTACTGAAATAAAATTATACAATTCTATAAAATTTATGCATTTAGAAAAGTCTTTTGCAATTTTGTACATCGTTATGGAAATGTTTCAGTAATTATTTGTATTTTATTACTTCTACATTATATAATACTAGTAGTCTTGCGCGCGCCTATTTATCTTTTTATGAAAAAGAATAAACCAAAAGTCTATCTCTTCTATGTTATACATATTTAATTAATGTTACACAATATTAGTAAAAGATAATAGAAGGCACTAAGGGATGAGTTCTGTACCTGAAACTGTAATTAATCTTTTATAATAAGATTTTAACAAATTTTATATTTTTTGGTAGAAAATTAAATTGAACTATTTTATTCCAAATGAGCTTTTTTTATTGAAAATAAATTTACACCTAATAATGATGAATAGCATTTATTACAATTTTGTAACTCATGTTGAATGATAAGCTTGTTGCCACTTGGTAAACTGTTCCCTGAAAATCTTGGTCAAGTCTCCCCTTTAAAATTGAACTAATAATTATTATATTTCAAATTACGAGGGTGAATCAAATATTAACCGGATTTCTTTTTTAATATTTATTTATTTATAAAACAATACAAAAATACTATTGATTATTTTTCTACATAGTCTCCTT
>NC_046658.1:182087783-182106870 GCF_010883055.1 Belonocnema kinseyi
CGTCCACTCTTAAACTTTTTGGCCCAATCAAACACTTGAGTTTTAGACAGAGTATCATCCCCATACTGAACCTTCAATCGAGTCAAAATTTCGCACGGTTTACCGCCTTCTTTAGTTAAAAACTTTATTATAACCCGTTGTGCAACGGACGCTGGAACCTGTTGCTCAGTCATAGCTGTACTGACGAATTGACTGAGTCAAACAGCTCACTAAGCGTTTTACCCACTCCTAATACACTACATTACAAGAACCTACACTGTGAGAGTGCTTGCGATTGGCTAAGAAAAGTATTTGTAAAATTCCGGTTTATATTTGATCCACCCTCGTACATTGAAGTTAGTGAAATTATTTATTAAAAATAACACTTTAAACCAATAAATACTTGAAAACTTATTATGTGGGGTGAAGTTGTTGTGAAAAATGTGGTTTATGGAGGTGGATGGAGGATTTGTTGAAAATTCGTTTTTCTAGATGGAGAATTAATAGTTTTAGTGGAAAACTCATCTCTTGGCAGCATCTGCATTTTTAGAAATATCAAATGTTATGTAAAAATTCAACTCTGGTTAAAAGTGTAAATAGTTTGTTAAAAATTCTTTTTTTTCAGATGTTCAACACTACGTTTTCATTGGGAATTCTTTTTTTTAATGCAACTCTTTTTAGATAAAGATTAATCTTTTTTTATTGAAAATTTCGCCATTCAGTTCAAAATTTATATTTGTAGGTTGTAAATTTAAGTATTTGGATAAAAGTTAAACTATTCGGTTGTAAATATAAATCTTTCATGAAAAATCCAAATTTTTAACAAAACTGTTTACGCTGAAAATTAAAAAGTTTAATTTTCAGTTTAAAAAAATTAATGAATTTTCAACCAAATAGTTACATTTTCATCCAAACACCTAACATTTTAACAAAATAGTTAAACTTTTAAATAAGTAGATAAATTTTCAACCAAAAACTTAAAAATATGATTATTTTAAAACAATGACAGCCGAATTGAACCAAAAACTGCATTTCAAGAAAATTTTAAAGTTTTTAACCAGAGATAAATTTATAACTAAAATAATGAATCTTCAACCAAAAAAATTAATTTTTAAAAGGGCTTTTGACCTTAAAACAATTAGAGAAATGTTCAACAAAAAATATTAATTTTCAACCAAAGAAAGAAAGAATTTTAAACAAATGAATTAAATTTTCAACTAAAATGATGAATCTTTAGCACAAAAAATGAACATAACATTTATTTTACAACGAAAAAAAAGTTCTCTTAAAATGTAATCTAAAAACAACATAATTCCTTTCCTGACCGATTCAGCGACTTGAAGTGCAGAACCTACCTAATGTTAAATGGATTCGATCTCCTTCATAATAATTTTCATAACACTGTTTTTTGTTGTTGTCGAAAATTAATTTTTTTAACAAAAAATTGAACTATGACATTTTTAGTAGAAAATTAAATTTTTTAATTAAAGTGTGATCTTTTTTCGTTAAAAATCTAACTAATTGTTTCAAGATTTATGGATTTTGTTAGAAATTCGTCTTTTTTAGTAGAAAATTAATCTTCTTGTTTGAAAATTCATCTTACTGATTGAGGATTGAACAATTTTTCGGATAATTCTTATTTTTTCAAAATTAATTTATTGAAGTTTAAATTTAACTTTCCGTTTTTGGTAAAAAAATTATTGATATTTTTAATTACAATCTGTTTTGGTAGAGAACTCAGATATTTTCTTTGAATTACACTTCTTTAAATTGGAAATAATTTTTTTAACTAAAAACTGAAACATCCCATTTTTCGTTGAATATTACGTTCATAATTGAAGATTCATCTGTTTCTGTTTAAAACGAACCTTTTTGATTGAAAATTCAACTATTTTCTTCAAATTTCTATAAATATTTTTAAAAATTAATTTCTATAATGGTAAAATTTACTTATATTACTTTTGGTTGAAAAATGATATTTTTTAGATAAATATCAAATTTGTCAAAAACCAATTTCTTTAAAAGAAATTTCCATTCTACTATTATTGTTGAAAATTGATAATTTAAATTGAAAATTGACCTTTTTTACTTAATAATACAATTTTTTTATTTTTCTGTTTTGGTAAAAAATTAATCCTTTTGGTTTAAAGTCGATCTTTTTTCGTTAATGATTGAACTATTTGGAAAAAATTCATCTGTTTTCATACAATATTTGGAATTTCAGAATTTTGTTGAAAATTCGTCATTCTTGTTAGAAAAATAAACTTCCTAATTGAAATTTCATCATTTTTTCGAGGATTCTATTATTTTGTTAAAAATTCCTTTCTCTGCGAAAAATGAATTTATTTAAGAGAAAATTCGATTATACCATTTTTGATAGAAAAATGATATTAAAAAAATGAATCCTTTTTTTTTTAATTTATATTTTTTTTAAACGGTCTTTTTCAAGTAGGAAGTTAATCTTCGAGGTTGAAAATTCATCTTTTTCATTGAGGGTTCAATTTTTTTTTTAAATTCCTTCATAGTTAAAAATTAATTTATGTAAGATAAAATTGGATCATACCATTTGTGCTAGAGAATTGATATTTGAAAGTAAAAATTGATCTTCTTTAGTTAAAAATTCAACCTTTTGTTTAAAAAAGCACATATTTTTATAAAAATTCAGGTTTTTGGTAGAAAATTGGTCTTCTTGGTTGAAAATTTATCTTTGTGATTAAGAACAAAACTATTAAGTTGCACATCCCTTTTTTTAAAAATTAAATTCTTTAACTGAAACTTTAACAATCCCACTTTCGATGAAACATTGAAATTTCGAATCAAAAATTGATATTTTTGTGTTGAAAATTCAATTATTTGTTTCAAACATCGTCCTTTTTTATGTAAAATTGATATTCTTGGTTGAAAATGTATCCGTTTGTTTGAAAGTTCAACTGTGTATTATCAAATTCATCTATTTTAATATATTTATATTTTTTAGTTAACAACTCCACTATTTGATTAAAATTTGATTTTTTTAATTGAGGATTCAGCTATTTTATTAAAAATTTAAATGTACAATTTTAGGATGGAAAATTATTTTTATAATTGAAAATTAATTTTCTTTGTTAAAATCTTACCTTGTTTATTGACGATTCAACTATTTTCTTGATTTTTTGTTTGTTTGTTTGTTAACATTGATGTCCAAATTCGATTTTTTTTTGTCTAGTATAGGAAAAAAACTTCTTCCATAATTGACTATAAAAAAATTTTATCGCTAACGATTCTGATAAATAATGTATAGAACCTGCTTGATTTTAAGTGAACTCTATCTTATTCTAAATACTTTTTATAATATTGTTTTTGGATTGAAAATTAATTTAGTTGAAAACAATTTAAATCAGTATAAAGTTTCTTATAATTTATAATAATAATTTTCGTACAGACAGATTATTTGAAAATAACAAAAAAGGAATAAAATAATAAAAATTTTAATATAATTACATATACGTCACTGAAAAAGTAATTTGTAAAGAACTTTTGCGATTGAAAATTGTTTCATTTAATAAAAAATTGATGACAACATTTTTTCGACTACATTGGTATTGTTTTTTCATCAATTGTACTTTTTAAAAATAAAATAATGTTTTAAGATTACTGCAAGATTTATCAATAGATCTTAATAAAATTAAACGAAATTTAAATTGAAAATAAGTCATTTTCATTTTTTATTACTTCACAACTAAGATATTAATAAATAAAATAGTGCTTCCAATTGTAAAACTGCGTACCTACAAGATTTTGTGTACTTTTCACAGATTTAATAAAACTCACTGATGAAGGCCACAGGGTGTGCCGAAACGCTTGAAACAACTTAATTAGTTTCAATTCACCTGACCCTAAAGCCAACAGCTTACATCAACAATGTCTACAAAATTCTGTTATTTATTTAAAAAATTTTTTTTAATAGAGAATTAATCTTTGTGATTGAAAATTCATTTTTTTAACCTTCTACTATTTGAAGTCAATTTCAGCTGTTTTAGTTAAAATTTGAAATAATCTGTAGAAAATTTCGTTTTTTCGATTGAATATTAACTTTTCTAAACTAAAAACTGCATTATTCTTTTTTGTTTGAAATTTGCCATTTTTATTGAACCTTGATTTTTTTTAGTTAAAAGTGGAATTATTTGTTTGAAAATTTATGTATTTTGTTGAAAATTGGTGATTTTTGTTAGAAATACAAAACTTCATCCTTGAAAATTCATATTTTTGATTGCGAGTTTAACTATTTTGTTGAAAAATTAATGTACGTGAGCTAAAATTGGATTATACCATTTTTGGTAGAGAATTGATATTTGAAGTCAAACACTGATCTTTTGTAGTTGAAAATTTAACCATTTGTTTGAAAATGATTAAGAACGAAACTATTAAGTTGCACATTACGTTTTTTGTTAAGAATTAAATTCTCTAACTGAAAATTTAACTATCCCACTTTAGATGGAACACCTAAATTTGGAATTAAAAATTGATATTTTTGGGTTCTTGGTTTAAAATACATGTGTGTGCTTGAAAGTGCAACTATGTATCATCAAATGCATCTATTTTAGTAAAATTTCAATTAATTTGTTGAAATTTAATTGTTTGTTGTTAAAAATTAATTCTTTTAACTAAAAAGGAATTATCCTATTTCTGGTTTTATATATTTATATTTTTAATTAAAAATTAATTTTAATCACAAAATTCGTTTTTTTGGTAGAAAATTATTTTTCTTTGTTAAAATCTTATTTTGTTTATTGAGGATTCAACTATTTTCTTGATTTTTTGGTTGTTTGTTAAAAATTAATGTATTTAAGGGTAATTTTAATTATATCATTGTTGGTTGAAAACTAATAGTTTTTTGCCGGGAATTAATGTTATGTGTAAAAAATTAATCTGTTTTTTTATTATTCTTAACATAGATGTCCAAATTAGATTTTTTTGGTCCTAAATCGGAAAAAACGTATGGCATTATTTACTATAAAAGATGTTAAAAAACATTTTTTTAAATAGAAAATTAATCTTGTGATTGAAAATTCATCTTTTTTGTTAAAAATTGTAATTATTGGTGTCAAATTCGCCTATTTTGGTTAAAATTTTTAATAACATGCAGAAAATTTCATTTTTTTAATTGAATATTAACTTTTGTATACTAAAAACTGAATTATTCTATTTTTGTTTAAAATTTCATCGTTTTTATTGAAACTTGTTCTTTTTCAGTTAAAAATGGAATTATTTATTTGAAAATTCCCGTATTTTGTTGAAATTTAAAGTTAGTGTAACATTGGTGTATTATTAGTTATAAATTAATGTTTTAGTTATCATTTGCATTCAATATAAACATTAAAATTAAGTATTATTCCTTTGAAGCATGGAATTTGTTCTAAAATTTTTATTGCTGATATAAAATGCGGTAGCAACTTATTAGGATTTTGAGTTTAATATTGCATTTTGCAATCAAAGAGCGAACTGCTCGCAGTTAAAAAATTTATCAAAAAGACGTAAAATAAATACATAAAAAGCTATTTTTTATTTTAATCCTGATTAAAATAGTTTCTGTTTTTTGACCAAAAATTTTACAAATTTGAATGAAATTTTTGTGAAAGTTGTATAAAAAATTTCACTAATTTTCAATGTATTTCAAACACGGAGTATTTTTTTCTTATTAAGAAAAATGAGTGAAAGCTTAACTTTCGCAAAGATTTGTCGTACATTTTCGTAACTTTTCATAGCAAAAAATAATATTTTATAGATTTTTGTAGATATACGGATTGTTTACATTAAAGTGGGAAAAACTATCTAACTCGACGATCAGCAGGTCGCTCTTGTATTCTAAAATTAATTCCTAACCTCAAAATCTTTAAAAGTTGTTATCGCATTTTACACCAGCAATGGACTTTGATAACAAAAACTATTACAAACTCCATGCGTTAATGAATATTACTTAATGTTAATGTTTATATTAATAAAAAATAATAACTTAAACATTAACTTGCAATTAAAAATATACTAACCCTACGGATAGAAATCTCAGAGTACATACTAGAGATTCTCAAGGCTATGAGAAGCTCTCAGAAATTCTTCTCAGACACACAGGTAGATATATTTAATGGTCCACATAGCTCGTTCAAATGCTTTGAAGGCTTTAAAATGGCCTTTCCGAAATTTAAATAAAAATAAGATCATAAATAACAAGCAGAGGCTCTGTATTGCGATTGCGGTGGTACGGGTGGAAAGGTGGGGGTAAATGAGATGCGTTGATTAGTATTATCGACCTCGAAATTTGATTCAATTATTATTCCTAACAGTTATCCAAAAATACTTGCGCATGCATGAACTGTGCGGCGCTCATTGACTCTAGTTAGCGTACGTATTTAAAAATCAAGTACAGACGCGCACCGTAGCCAATGAACGTCATTAAAATCCGAGCAAGCGCAGATCAAGTCAGCTCCGTTGGGATCATTTAACTTCAAGAAAACGCCTGTAACGTTCCATTACTGTCTAACTCACGGTGAATCACGAGTGTCCCATTCGCACGCGTGGAGCTATCAAAGAACGAGTAATCGTGACAATTTTTCCGGGCTTATCAAAAAGTTTTAATAAACTTTTTATTAGTTTGTTTTCTCATCGAGGAACGATTGTAGCGATACAAATTTACGGGTTTTATTCTTTGACATGTCTAGTGATAAATGGACGTCAGATGAAATCCTCTAATCAAATGTAAATATCCCAGAAGGACAAACATCAAATTTACGATCTAGAAGATAACGAGCATAGGAAATTGTACAATAAACCAATACACCAATTGAGTACTGAAAAATTCATTAGCTCCATTGTTATTCAAATTATTAATCAATATATTAATCAGTTTTTCTTGTAATTTAAAAAGATGACGATTGATCATACTCTCGCGTTAACTTTGGCGATTATCCTCAATAATATTGGTGAATATAATAATATATCTATAATTTTAGGTATATATATTTTTTATCTTTTTGCTTCAGAAACAATTATACATTCCAATTTCCATTTGATTGAAAAACTTTTTAATGCAACTCGAAACAAATTTTATTAACAAGAGACCTATTAAGGCCTGGGAATTTGGAGTTTCTTAAAAAAACTTTCTTCTGCAACATTTCATTACATGTCTCAATATTCCAATACATGTATGGAAATATAACAATACCAGGATTCGAAAACTATAATATCATATTGAAACGTTATCATACGTCTCGAAAATAAACTTCTAATTACATTAAATGCAAAGTTTTAATAGTAATGTTTTATATTGCTGTTAGTATACTAGATTGGAGTTTTACTAGCAATGTTAATATTCTAGCCACTTCATGAAACGACTGTCCTATCATCAAATAAGTAAAATTTAAAGTAATTGCCACCTGACACAAAGTTTTGATTCTTTTTAAGATTAATTAATATTTAAAAAATATTTTTAACAACTTTAAGTTAGAGTTAGAATTTTTAGGAACAAGCATAGTGATTTTTGGTGTTTTGAATAATCTAGCTATGTGGAATCATCAGCACGATGATCTAAACAAAATTTAGATCTTTAAATGTTGTTTTAAAAGTGTGAAGAAGTAAGAAAATAATTGTTTTTCATTAATTTTGGTATTATTTACAGTACGGTAGTAGTAACAGTATTTATATCCATCTTTTCGATTTAAAAATATAGTTACCTGTGGGAGCATTCCCGAAAAAAGGTTTCTCAATGTCTTCAAACTTTTCTTACTTTGCCACGAGAGGTTCATTATGTACCAATCGTAAAAATATCTACTTTTAAGACAAATGTAATCCTCCATTTCTTGTTGCAGATTTGAGTTCACACTTCGATTGTTTACCCAATGGCGACCCTATTCCTGGTGTTACTCGTCGGAGAACTTCTTTTTTTCCTGACATACATTCTTCAGAAAGAAATCTCTCCAGCTGAGCCTGCTCTTCATGCCAGGTCAACATCTCCTTCTGCCAGAACTCTTTCTACAGCCAGACCTCATCCTGTTGCTGAACCTCCTCTTCGTAAGAGGTCAAGGTCTCCTGCTGCTAGACATTATTCTCCGGACAGGCCTCTTGCTCCTGTCGATTTCCCCTTGCGTGCCGAATCCAGGACTCTTCCTGCCATTGCTGGATCTTGCCAGGTGCTTGGATATCAATGTAAAGATCTTCGATTTATTCGGCTTATTCCCAACAAAAATCCGCACCAGCTATTCGAAATTCGAAGATACACTTTTCCAGCTGACAAATCAATTCGATTGCGTGGACGTGGACTTAATAAATTCAAGCCCATTCCAACCGAAGAACGAAATGTTTTAACAACATCCACTGGCGACGTCGTTGCAGTATTGGAGGGTAAAAATCGTCTTCGTGGAATATATACATCAAGATATCAATTTTAAATTCGAGTGAAAATAAACATCTACAGCGACGCAGTTGAAGATATGACCGCAGAAGAATGCGTTGAAACTGCCATAGGTCCCAATAACCCAATCTCAAAGAATTTTAGAATAGTAGAAGTAAACGACATATGCACGTCATCAGATTAATTTTAAAACAGCGTAAAACTTAAATTGAGTACTGTTTGTTATCCGATGTCCAACAAAATGTTACAAGCAATGGCTAGTTATATTAAAGGCTCAATACGTTATGATTCTCAAGGCTTCTTTCTTTTACCAATACTACATTATTCTGAAAACAGATGAACAAAATTTGCTTTTTATTCTCTTATGAAAAAATTTCTAGAATAGCAACAATGGTCAAGCAATAACTTTCCGACAAGAAAATATTCAGGAAGCTAACTCTAAAAAAAAATTACATGACGTAACGTTTCAAAACCTGCACATGTTTATTTATGAGAGTAATTAATAATTTTAAAAATATAATCTTATTAGTATAAAATTAATTCCACATTAACCCAGTTCATTTTTTAACGCTTGACTTTTTATAGTACAGTCAAACCTCGCTTATTGCAACTCCTTCGAATTTGTAGACACCGCGTCTATTGCAAATGGAGAGGGAATCCCACCTCTCCACGTACCCGAAAGGTGGTCTCACAATACATTCCCGCTTCCGCGCTGTCATTAGCTATACGGAACATGTGACAATCAATGGTGGGAGTTATGGAAGTTGCGATAGACGAGTATTTTTGGATTGCAATAAGCGAGGTTTGCAATAAACGACTCTTGCAATAAGCGAGGTTTGACTGTATACTATATGCTGAGGAGAAAAAGACGTTTGCCACCTTGGTGCACGCGATATTATATGTAACAAAGGTATCACGTGCAAGTTTATCACGTCCAAAATTGGAGGTTATGTTGAAGCGTACATGACAGTATACTGGCGACAAAAATTGCAATCATGCGGAGCAGGCTTGCTTTGCGCCTTTTATCAGCCTCTTTTTTAGTTCTGAAAGTAGCCGCTTACATAACAGGATTAGCGACATCGAATACACAAGTGATAAAGCCATTTTATTATTTTTGTTTTATTTTGGCACTTCTGATTCTGCACGAGGTAATTTAGCTGGTCAAACAGAAAAGCAGTACTTTATGATCATCTTATTTTATTTTTTGTTTCGAAGTTGGTAAAACCCAATATCGTTTTGAATTTCTGAAATCTCTCGAAATGTTTGTAGAATTTGGCCTTAATGACTTCCCTAAAAACGATAATATTATATAAATCGTGATATCAGAGTTGAATGATTATTTAATTAAAGTTGTCTTGACACTGATTCTAATCTAATGTTCATATCTCAAAAGGCAAAACTTTAAGTCTTACAGTCTGTGAGATAACGAGCATATGAAATTATATAAACCAAAGAAGTGCTAGAACACTCATTAGTTACATTGTTGATCAAATTTATCATTAATATATTAATCGGTTTTGCCTTAAATTAGAAAAGATGAAGATTGTTCATAATATCGTCTTATCATTTGTGATTACTCTCCATTCTATTGGTAAATATAATATATTTATAATATTAGGTATACTTTTCTAATATATACGCCCTATTTATATGGAAGTCGATCAAATAAGGAATATTTACAGAATGATTATTAATATTAGGTAATTCGTATGAATTTGCAAACTAGAAAATACACTCCCAACTCTGCGCGTTAAAGTTTAGGCGTCTACCATCTGTACATACGCACAGTTGGGAGTCTACTATATGTGCACGTACGTGCAATTTGCACATTTTATTGTTTCAACTAAGCCGTGAAAAGAAGTGCCCTTCCAGTCCAAAATAATCTGACATAGCACAGGTATAATACAACATTACAATTTCATTTTTTAATACAATTTTTTTTATAAATATAATATGTAGTGCTACGGCGCAACCAATTAAGTTTTGTCAATATATCATAATTTCCTAAACTTCACCGTACAATATTCCCTGACGAGCGGACATTTTTTTGGTTGAACGAACCTTGCCCTAACTTCTTAATACAATATTTCCAACCTTGTATTTCGAATTTTGCGAAATCTTCATTATTTAATTGAGAGGCAATCTTTCGTTATGTATACCTAAATAAAAATTTACTGGAATTAAAGAATAATTTTTTTGTCTTGATAATTAAATTACTACACTTTCGGTTTTACGGCCAAGCAGCAATGCCTCATTTTCCCGCAAAAAATGAAAAAGTACAACTTCTGAACTATAAGAAAAATTTACTTAACGTCAAAAAACTTTCCTTAAGCAATAACAGTCAGTTCTCAATGGTACTTGAGTTTTATATGAAATAAGAATATTTCAAAATATGCAAGTAAAAACTTTTACTTTCCTGAAAGAGATCTCTGAAAAAAAGTTTCTCTATGATTTTAAAAATGAAAACAATATTACTAATAATGTCATTGTAAATGAAAGACATTATTTGAAATACGCTTTTTTTAACAAACGAAAAAAATTATTTTAACCATGTTCTTTAAAAGGTTAGTTTTTTTCTTACTATTTTTTTTTACCAATTTTTGAAGACTGCGTGGATTATGAAACATAATGGCTTAGTTTTTAGGTGACAAACATTTTCTACAACTTAACTGTTTCTAATTCTTGAACAGGGGAAAAAACAGCCTTGATTCATTAAAATTTAACCATTTAAAAACAATTAGTAATGAACGACAGTTTGAAAATAATTATTTACAAAAAATATTGTTAAATAAATATTTACCATAAGTTGCAAACTTGTTAATAAACTTTCAATACTTGTAAATCAAGAGCGGATTGCAGCTACTATGACGTTAGCGCCATTGTTTAATACAAGCTTTAAACAGTTAAAGTTTTCATCCGAAATTTTTCTAATTCGGAATTAAGACAATTCTGCTAGAGAAGAGAAAAAATTGAAAACATAATTGAATATTTCAAACTAAAAGCATCTAAAATTATCCAAATATAAATTTTGATTACAGTAAAAAAATTACGATTCACTGCAATCACTGACCAAACATAATTGTCTAAAATAAAAAAATAAAATTTACCTTCATTTTCACTGTTGCAACATTTTTTTCTATATTGTAGACGATGTAGAGCTTCAAAATAAAATTATTGTACAGAAACGTTCAAAATAGAAAAAATATTTTTTTAAATAGATAATTTTGTGTTTGAAAAATGTTTCAACACGTTCTATTTTGCAAGCTCAGTTTATCATCATTTCAGTTCAATTTTCATTTTTTGTATTTGAATATATATATATATATATTTTGGAAAATTTATTTCATTTTTGGTTGAGAATTAATTATTGTTTAAACTTAAATTTAATTTGGAAATTCGTGTTGTTCAATAGTTATCTCTTTCAGTTGAAAATACACTATTTCCCGCATAATGTCTGATCTTGTGTGAGCTGAAGTGTAATTTATACGAATAAAAGATTCACAGTACGTAAAAGTCGATCTCTTGAAAGTAATTGAATGTTGTAATTATAAAATTATTTAGTGATTTCAGTTACTAATCAATAAGTGAACTTCTGTTTCCCGATTGTTTTCAATATGGAATGGTGCACGTGACATTTAGTGATACAGACTAAATGTGTAAATAAATCATGTTTTTGCATTTTGAATAAGAAACTTGTGTTGGTAAAGATAGCGTACTATGATCTAGGATCGTATGTCTTAGCTTATTGACGAATTTTATAATAGTTCCTGTTTCTAAAATCTTCTTCAAATTTAAATATACACATACTCAGGTTTCAGTTCCTTTGGGATCGAACCGAAAAGCCTAAAACCAAGCCATCAGAAGCTTCCTCAGGTTGCTGTTAAAGGCTTTCTATACCAAGGGTTTCTCATAAATATGTTAACAATAATTAATAAGCAGTCGCGGATAATTTTTCAGAGATGGTCCCGAAGGAATGGCAACCTGGCGGAATAGAAACGACCTTGCCCAGTGGGCAAACAAATTAAGAATATCCTAGAGACGTCTTTGAGACATCCCTAAGACGTCTTTTATAACATATCTTTTGGTCATCTTAGGGATGAACTTAAAACATCAACTGTCAGCACGAAAGATGTCCCGAGAATGTCCATGTCTTTGAGACGTCGTTAGGTGATCTTTAGGCCATTGGACCTCTTAGAGACGTTGATTGGCCTGACACCACTAAATTACTAGAAAGGTGTAGATGCAGCTCAAAACGATCGACTGCACATAGCAGCCGGCAGTGAGCTGGCAAATCGTTAAATCCTAGAGTTCAGGGTGCTGTAAATTATTTAGATGAAAACATGACGACGAACCTGCGAAACGCTCACATTGAGAGATGAATCGACTCAAGGATGACATGCTGAACTGCTACATTGTCCAAATCATCCCTGTTCACGGATGCTTTATGGCACACATTCAAATTATGTGGTGCCAGAAGCACCCATAGCACCAGCACGTTTCGAAACAGTATTTGCGAAATCAAGCCTCTTACCTCTAGAAAACTAGAATTTAACGCAGTTATCAACCGAGAGATGATATCAATTTCAGGAGAGCCCAACTCTGGGCTTCAGGCGGGCATTGATAACCAGTATCATCAATAATCACTCTAAATTTAGTCTAGTTGGTCCTTTAGTTTCATTGTAATTTTTTTGGAATATACCTCGGTTGCTTTCGTTGCCGTTTTAAATGTGATGTCAGGTTAACCATAAAACGTTTTGTTTGCGCTTAGACTTATTATTTCACTTTTGGGAAATGATCAATTATTCTTGGATTTTGTCGTGAACTACAGAAAACTGCTAGATGAAAATAAATATAAAAATTGTTGTTATTGATTTACAAATATACTACTTTCTGCTTTAAATATAAATGTCATCCACTGTTTCTTGTTGCAGAGTTTAGTTCAGAGTTCGAATGCTTACCAAATGGAGACCCTATACCTGGTGTCCCTCGTCGCAGGCCTTCTTTTTTTCCTGACTTACATTTTCCAGAAAGAACACTTTCTCCAGTTGAGCCTGCAGTCTATGCCAGCTCAATAATTCCTCCTGCCAGAACTCTGTCTACTAACAGGCCTCGTGCTTCTGTCGAGCCTCCTCTTTGTGATAAGTCAAGGTCTCCTTCTGCCAGACTTAATTCTCCGGCCGTGCCTCATCCTTATACAGAGCCTTCTCTTCGCGCCAGGTCCAGGGCTCCTTCTTTAAGGCATCGTTCTTCTTACTTACTTGGATATGCACTGGAAGAACTTAGATTTATTCGGCTTATTCCCCACGCGAATCTAAACCGGCACTTTAAAATTCGAAGATACACTTTTCCTGCCAATAAGCCAATTCGATTGCGCGGAGTAGGACGTAATAAGTTTAAGTCTATGCCAAGGGAAGAACGATATGTTTTAACAACATCCGCTGGCGATGTCATTGCAATATTGGAGAATAGTACTCGTCTTCGTGGAATATATTTAGCAGGATTTCCTTGTGAAAGGCGGGTGAAAATAAATAAGGACAGCGGCAAAGTTAAAAGTATGACCCTAGAAGAATGTGAGGAATCTCCCATAGGCCACCAAAACCCAATTTCAAGGAATTTTAGATTCATAAAAGTAGACAACATTCCTCCAGAACTGTAGTTTGGTAATTGTAAAGTTAACAAATAATAAATAAACATTAGAGAGAAACATATCTTAAATACTCCCTATCTTATTCGTGAATATATTTTGCTGGAGGAAACGCTGATATAAAAATAAGTGCAACTTTGGCTTTTTCTCTGACGCTTTGCAATAAACTTCTTGTTGTAATTAAAAACAAAACTTTTCTAAGTCATTGACAGACCTAGTCTTTTCACCTACTCCTAATTATTAGATGATTTGTTTTTTATTTTTGCGTAAGATATTTTTAAAATTAATTTTATTTATTTTATTCTTTTAATTAATTTAAATTATTATTTTTTAAACATTGGAGAAAGAGAAAGAATAACTATCTTAAAAATGGTATAATATAGTTATAAACAATAATTAACTGTTTAAGCAACTATTTTTGCTAACTTGCATTATTTTATCATTCGCTAAGTTAAAAGTGGATAAAAAGTTTTAAATTTCAGAAGCAACCGCAACAATCTAGCATTAATACAGAAAAAGACAGTTATACACAAGGATAAATTGTTTGCATAATTATTTATGCTAAATGTATTTAATTATTAAGTCACTTCAAGTTAATAGTAGACTAATAGTTAAAAATTTCAGAATAAACCGCAATTTTCTGGCGTTATTTAAAGTGAATATTATTGACAATAATAATTAATTGTTTAAACTATCTAAATATCTATCTCTATTATGAGAGAAAAATGTTAGAAACAATAATAAATTTCTCGAACAATTTTGTATACATCTATTACCAGTTTCAAGTAGTATTTTAAGTATAAGGGACAAATTGCATTTAAAAATATGCAAAAAAACAATAATTAGCGTCAAAAACTCGCAAATTACATTTTTTCTTATATAGATTTTTTTTGGGACCCTATAAAACAGACTTATGGGGGTAATATTCAAAAAGTCATATTTTTTTCGTATTTTTATTTCGGAATGTCTTTTTATTTTAAAGTCAAGAAAAAAATCTTATATTTAGATGTCGAAAAGACATCATGTTAAGGAAAAATACGTGCGACTAAAATTGAAGAATTATCATACATTCAAGTATGGAAAATTAGAATGATAAATAAAGACTAAAATGTCCCCTTCACCTAAAGGTGGCCACATAGCGGAAGTAAAACTACGTACGCATGCCATCCTATAGAGAACATTAATACCTTAAGGTCGCGCATGAGTGCAAAGGAGCTTGCACAATTGTGGAGTAAGGGGGAGTGGATCTCGTAGTAAGAGAACGCCGACAGAAGGAGAGAGAGAGAGAGGGAGAAATATAGAATACCCATGCGATTCTTTGGGTGGGAATAGTGGCGATATTGGAGAGAAGTCTAGAGCAATGGCGAAGCGCCACACAAAAGGGAGACGCGATTACAGAGAGAAGGTACAGAAAGTATACATATAATCATATTATATACTTTATAGAAAAATGTAATCCTCTATTTCTTGTTGTAGAGTTGAGTGTATAGTTCGAGTGTTTACCTAATGGCGACTCTATTTCTGGCGTGCCTCGTTCAAGGCCTTCTTATTTTCGCGGCATAAATCTTTAGAAAAGACACTCCCTCGTCACGAGCCTATTCTTCATATTAGGTCAAGGTCCCTTCCTGCTAGACTTAATTCTTCGGCCATGCCTCTTATTCCTGTCAAGTCCTCTCTTCTTGCCAGGTCCAGGTCTCCTCCTGCCAGTTATTGTTCTTCTAACTAGTGATGGGATATCGATATCGAAAAATCGAAAGTCTCAATAACCAGTGTTCGATATGTCGATATTTAGTATCGGTATTTATAAAACGATATATCAAAATCAATATCGATATTTTCTCATAATTTAGATATCTTTATGGTAGGTATTCATTTTTCCGAAATCTTATTTTTCCTAAAACCCATTTTGTCGGAAAAATCACTCGATTTGCGGGATATGTAGAAATAAATGACAGACGGGTTCGTGCTTGTGAATTCGGTGAATGTAGTTTTAGAAACATACTTTAAGTGGCGTTTATGAATATTCTTTGTCCTTTACATTTAATCCCACTTTTAAATTAGATACATAAAATAGAAAAAGGAAGAAATTGTTGAAACAATTTTAAAAGTTGTAATTTGTAAGTATATGTGTAATCAAATAATACCAATAAATATAAGACGTGTAAATTAAAAAGTATGCATATAATTAATTTTTTCATTGTAAAATACACTATTTTCGTGGTTAAAAGTTTGTTACATCGTTTTAATTTTAATTTAAATTGAAATAATGCAATTTATTCTTCAGTATCGAAAAACTAATATTAAAATGATTGAAAAATAATTAGATAAGTGGGGTTTTAAAAGTTTATTTGTTCTGGGAATTATTCCTGGTATTCCATGTGTTGAAAATATACATCTTTTTGGGGAAGTTTCAATGAAAGCTGAAATTTAAGATAATCAGATCGTTTTCTAAAGGCCACATTGTTCTAATAATTAAACGTGATAGTCCAGATATTAAAAATAGTTCTTTCTCGAGTAAATAGGGTTAAGAACCAAAATTTGAAATAGCTGGATTGTTCTTTAACAGTCTGGTCATTCCAAAAATTAAACCTGGTACAGCAGGTGTTACAATCATAACCTGGACTACAAAGTTTCATTATTATAATGAGCGGAACTTTAAAAACCCACCAGGGCCTAACAAATTAAAGTTATAGAAGAGTTATTATGCGAACAGTTTTGACTGCAATATATGGAAAATTCTTTAGCAGAAATTAAGCACTTACAGGAAATTTTAAAATACTTGAAGCATGACAATATTAGACTCTGATAGGTGAAGTATTTCCTTGAACTTCCGGTAAATTAAATTGCTTTCGTAAACATCTGAAAAGTGTCTGCGTAACATAGAAGATGATACGTTAAAAAATCTCCTCGAATGTAGCAAAATTGACATTGGTTCTTCTGAAATTAAGGGCATTTTCTACGGTGATAACATGACCAAACCGAAAATTATCCGAGTACAAATAAATGTGTAAAATCATTTTAATTATTTTTGGAGCATTTTTAGCAATTTCTAGAGGAGAAAAGAATAAACTTTCAATGCCGATAAAGTATATATCACGTGGCGAACATCGGTTATGTAATTTTTTGGTGTTCACGATTGCCAAACGAAACGATATATTGCTTTTACATTTTGAAATATAGGAAATATAGGTCACGTGATCTCTACTTTATCGGGGTTGAAAGTTTCTTTCTTTCTACGCTAGAAGTTTCTAAAAATTCTCCAAAAATAATGACAGGTCACGTGTGTGTAAATACTTATTTGTTGATTCGTAATGAATGTGCAAATTTTATTGTTTATACAGATTTTTTAGAATGTTTAGACGATTTAGTCCAAAATTTGTGACAGTGCTCAACATACGCGAATCAAAAAAATCTGAAATGCATCAAACGAAACAATACCTGCGAAGTGCAACAACTAGCGTGGTAATGTCCTACTTTATCATTTTAGAAATAAACTTTCTTTTAATTTATAAACATATTTACGTATAGTAACGTTCTTTTTTCTTTTTATTTCATCTATTAAATTGTAAACGCGATATTGCAATCTGTGTGGACTTAGCGAGCACACAGAAAATGAAAATAATTTTACACATTTACTTTTTATTCGGATTATTTTTTTTTTAAATCATTGCCAAAACTAAATAAAAAAGCGCAATTTATTGTCCCATTTCCTATATTCCAAACTTTGAGAGCGATATATCATTGCCTTTGAACATGGTGAACACCAAACAAATTTTCATAACTGAAGACTAGTTTGGTCGCGATTTTAAATAAAATAATTTTTTAATCCGTAATTTTAATCTGAATCGAAGGTGCGCTATAATTTCTTTTTTCTTTTGTTTCGTTCAGCAGAAAAAAATTATTAGAAGTTGAAGGCGGTAAAACACTTATACAAATTGGTGTTACGTGGGTGTCACGTGACTCAGAGGTTCTCATAATTATCTATCAATGTGACGATGTGAAACCCATGATAAAGAGGTTAGGCCACGGTCTACTGTCAATCCTGACTATTTTGATTTGATACCTTTATTTGTTAAGGTTTATGTGACAAAAAAAGTCACCTGTTCTAATATTTGGTTCAAGAGTCAGTAGTATTTTGAATGAAAACAGTAAGTAAATTATTAACACATTTTATAATCGTACATATTTACGAATTTTTCAGTAAACATGACTATATTTATGTACTTTTTCAATCAATTCTTCATACATACCATAAATATATCTATTTTCGTTAGATTTAGTCTATTGGTTTTTATGAAGGCATCCTTTGAAATTTTTTGAATTATATTTTGCGACTTCTATTTTCGATATGCACGGAACTAAAACAAAACATAAGTACAAAAAAAGATACTTGAGAATCACTGATACGCGAGCTCTGATTGCTGGAAAATCCGACCCCTTTAATGTCAAAGTGGCCCTCCAATCGACATCCTGATAACAAATTCATATTTCAACCTTTAATTAAAAATAGTAAACGATATGTAAAAATATTTTATGGGCGTTTTAATAATTAGAATCTTTTATACAATAAGATCCATTTATCGGAAAAATGATATCTGACTTTGGAAACAACCCTAGTAGGAACTTAAAGAATCGAATAGTAAGGTTGCTGGTGTGAACGGTATTTTCTCTAAAAGGCTTAAGAGCGGCTCTGATAACGATTATTTGTCTGTAATATATACATATCCAAAAATTCGAGATTTTTATTTATATAAGAGGTCTATTTGGAAAGTATCCACCCTTGTAATTTAGCAGGAGAAAGACATGATTTGAGTTGATAGCAATGATATCTTCTTCAAAGTTTGAAAATCTTTGAAGAAAATTCTTTTAAATCCTCAGGAATCCTCGAACTTAAAGCAATGATCTTCCAACTTTTAAAAGCACTCTTTAAAGTTTCTGTTTTATTGCCCCTGCGTCTTGAAATATTTTTCCTATTGAAGGTGTTCAGTCCTACCATAAAAAATTATTGCAAATACCAGATAGAAAACTTTAAGACGATTCATATTGTAAATAATTTATAGCTAGGGTTGTTTACGATTTGG
>NC_046658.1:182106970-182136701 GCF_010883055.1 Belonocnema kinseyi
TCAAGCAGAATATTTTATTTTTGGAAAAACTGGGCAGCTGCAGTTTCACTTGCCCTTTTGTGGAGGGTGTTACCTATCGATACCACCAAGGATCTTCTGAATTCTAATTGGTCAATCCTTCCACTCTTTTTACTTAGCCTAGCACTTCCGTGTAACTTTGACTCTAAGAATCAGATATTTTCCAACCATCGGTACCTTCACCTCGTCTTTAATTTTGCACTGATCGCGTATACTTATATTTTTACCATGTTTTGCTACAGTCCTGTAAATAGTTTGTGTTGTGTTCTTTAAAATATATATTGAGTGATTATTTAAAGAACTGTGTTACTTACATTTTTGAACCCTCACCAATTTTCAGCACAAACTAGTCTCATTTCAGGCATACAAAAAATATAAATCAAACATTCACAAATTCAACAATCAAACAGAAGGATACTTTAATTTCGGAAACATCCAGAAGTCACAGGAAGTATACAACGTTTATTGTCTTTTCCATATATATATATATTAGATAATAATGTCCACTTAGATTACGTAAAACTTTTAATTAGAAGAGTTAAACATTCAGTTACTTTATGTAAATGAATTATTCTCGTAAATCGGTAATTTGGACAAAATTGCTAAGTTGGAGAGTTTATTATTTTCGACAGATTATGTATAATTTTGTTATCTGTAGATTAGAAAAAAATTTAGTTGTTATAGAAATATTTTAACTTACACCAGCCAATCTATCGTCTGGTATTGCGAAAATAAATTTCCCTGAAATCCGTATAATACAGTTGGAGGTCAAGTTTGTCGTTTTTATCGCGTTTCTTGATATTTCAATATAGTTATCGCCTACAATCAAAACAATTGTAAATTATTATTACCGCATCATAAACTCTATTTAATATTAATATTGGCGCACATTTTAAGTGGTAAAAAGCGTTTAATTTTCCAAAGTAAATCTGAACTGTCACTGCTCCGGATTAGACCGTCGCCATTTTATTTCGCTGCTCCCACAATGCACCGGCGCTCTTCCGATACTTCCTTCAGACACCTATTCTTAATATTTCTATTATAGCTATACTTATCAGGGGTTTAACTATACGATATCCCTGGTATATGGAAAATGGTCAAGGATATTCATTTTCGCTGATCCAGAGATCTTTCTTAATTCCTTAGTTCGTTTTCAGCTAAATGTTTAGCTATAATAAGGAATAATATCCCTATCACAGCTCCATTTTTTTAAAATATAAAATTATTTTTGTATGTAAAGATTGGGTATAATTCTTCACTATATTGATTAATGATTTTTTATCAACCAGAGCCATTTTATTTGCAGACACTTACTAAGAACTTACTAAGATCTCATTAATAGACATTAAAATTATTTTAAGATACTTAAAATACAATTCATAAAACATGTATAATTACTATTTTTTTTTAAATTATTTCATATTAACTGTATTTTGAAGTACGTACAAATAATAATAGTTATTCAAATCAATTTGAAGAAAAATATTACCTTCTGTTTCTTGTTGCAGATTTTAGTTCACAGTTCGAGTGTTTACAAAATGGTGCACCGATTTCCGGTGTTCCTCGTTGCAAACCTTCTTACTTTCCAGAGTTAAATTCTCTAGAAAGGATGCTTTTTCTTCCAAGCCTGCTCTTCGTGTCAGATCAAGGTCTCCTCCTACCGAACTTCGTTCTTCCGTTAGGCCTCTTTCTCCTGCCGAGCCAGCCCTTCATCGCATGTCTAGATTTCTCCCTGCCAGGCATGTTACTTTTAAAGTATCCGGAATTAAACTTGAACAACTTAAATTTATTCGTCTTATTTCCCAATTGAATCCGCACCGGCTGTTCGAAATTCGAAGATTCACTTTTCCTGCTGATAAACCAATTCGATTACGTGCACAATGAATGAATAGCTTCAGGCCCATGCCAACCGAAATACAAATTGTTTTAACAACAACCATGGGCGACGTCTTTGGAATATTGGATGGCAATAAATATTTTCTAGGAATATGTCCAGAAAGATATTATTATGAAATAAGGCTGAAGATGAACATGGAGAGAGGCGCTGTTAAAGATATGACCCAGGCAGGATGCGTCGAAGCTCCCATAGCAGTAAAGCATTCAATCTGAAAGAATTGAAAAATAGTAAATGTAAAAAGCACTTCTCTTAGTCATTAATTCAATTTTAAGGGTTAAATAGTTTATTAACGCGATATGTTTGATCTTAAAATAAATACGTAATGAATAATAATAATAATAATAATGAGCCTCGGTGGCTCAGTTGGTTAGACACTCGGACTTCACCTCAGAGGTCCGGGGTTCGATCCCTGAGCCGGTACCTCTGGAAATTTTTCAATGTACCTTTACCGAGGTTCTGGTGGTTTGGAACCCACCTTAAGTTGTAGGTCCCCCCATCGTGTACTTGACTGCGACCCAGTCCGTCAATGATGGGGTAAAACCAGGCTTTGTCCAATATGTCTGGGCAGACTGCTCTCATCAGATCACTTGATTGCATTATAAAAATGCGTCCGTGACTGATGATATATACAGGGAGAGCCCCGTGCAAAATGATCAAATAAAAATCCAACTCTAAACAAAAATGCCTTCGACATATTGGGCAGTATAAGCCTGTGACAACATTTCGCCACAGAAATGTTATAAATTCAAAATGACTCAGATTTTGAACATTGAATTATATTATATCAGAATTTAGATTACTTGGAAAAATTTTACTTTCACTTTCGGCTCTAATTTAAGTTGAAACATCTGTTAAGGTTTAGGTATTTTTGTCCCTCATCTTTGAAAAAATCTTCAGACGATGCCCATTACCTTAAGTCCTTTATGATATGACCATCAAAATTTAACGCTGGCCTTCTACGATAGGCCTTATGCCTATTTACGAGAAGAATGTAAGTTTTTTAACAAAAAATATTCATTGCGGGTACACTTGATCATTTTATTATAAATATAATCTCTGCAACTAGTAAAAAAAATGTGTCTTCAATTTCGCTTGCGATCGAGACCCGCAACACCTCCTTTTCATTATAATAAATTATAGTGAAAGCATTTAATCTATTACTCAGAAAAATCATTGTTTGAATCAAATAAAAATTTGTTTGACCCTATATCAAAGATGGAATTTGTTTGATCCAAATATAATTTATTTGAGCTTAACAATAGTGTGTTGGAATCAAACACGTTTTATTTAAATCATACAAATATTTGTGTGAATCAATTAACTATTTGTTTGAGCCTATATTGAAGGAAGAGTTTATTTGAATCAAACGAAAAATTTTCTCCTCAGGAAATTTAAATAAATATCCATAGGAATAATCTATTGCATGAATTTGATTCATTAATAATTTTTCAAGATTTTGTACTTTTAATCAGAGAAATTAGTTCACGTAACACTCTTCGTTTTAGATATTTAAACATAGGTATATACAAATAGTATATCTATTTTTTGGATGAGACTATCTCTTTTAGAAAGGTAAGCAAATTCGCGAATTTGGATGCATGTTTTTACAGGACAAAAAAAATGCAATGTTACCGAAAGGGGTAATATGACATTCAGAGCAACTTGGCACTTGGGGCGGTTCTTCACTTGAGGTAATATGGTACATGGGGTAATATCGGGGCATATCGGCATATCGGGGCATATAGCCGCGACAAAAAGTGGCTTTGAAATATTAGAATGTAGCCATCCTAATTCGGACTTGAGAGAATAAGCATAATAATAATAATATTGATACTCATATTCTTCATGATAAAAAATATATTCGGGAGTTACTATCACAGTGATACAAAATTTACTCAATCCTCGTTAGCTCAGGTGGATTAAATACGTATTTTTAATCCTTTTTACATATTCCTGGAATTTATATCAGTTTTTTGAAGTTTTAAATGGGTCGTTATGGCAGCCACTATATCAATTTTTCTTGTAAGAACCGCACTTCCCCAAGATCTTAAACATTATGCAAATACTGTTATCAATTTAAACGAATTTCATAAATTAGTATTCTCGTTGAAAATAAATAACTAAATGCAAATATCTCTAAAGAGAAGATTTGACATTTACAATGTATGAGATAACAGCTATAGGATATAAAATAAACCAAGAAAGTACAAGAGTATTCTTAAGATTCATTTATAATTCAAAATTTTCATTAGTATACTAATAGGTATTTCCCTAATTAGAAAAGATGAGGATTGTTCATAATATCGTCCTCGCCTCGGCTTTTATCCTCAATTCTATTGGTGAGTATAATAATAAAATATATCTACAATTTAAGGAATAGGTATTTTTGAAGCTACGCGTAAATCAGAAATTCAATTATTTTATAGGAAATTTTATTATAATAATGAATAAACGATGTTTAGCAGAAACTAGTATTTATTGAGAAAAAAACAACATTGAGGTTCAATACACGGAGAATACAACTGCTCGTTTGACGCGACGGTCTTGAAAAGAAACGCAAGTAACAGAATGATTATTTTGTTAGCGGTTTCGTGAACATATCAGCTAAGTGTTCTTTTGACGCAACGTAACTGATGCTAATAATTTCTCTATTTAAAATATCGCGTACAAAATGATATCGCATATCTATGTGTTTCGAACGCTTATGGAACTCGGAGTTTTTTGCTAACATGATCGCGGATTGATTATCAACAAAGAGTGAAATACTCGCGCATGAAAGTTTCAAGTCATTTAAGATTCGGTATAGCCAAATAGCTTCTTTGGTTACATGTGCTAGGGCGATATATTCTGCTTCGGCAGTTGACAATCATACGACGCTTTATCGTTGGCTGGACCACAAAATCGGTCCACCATTTAATTCAAATACGAAACCGCTTCTTGATTTTCGCGTCTCTAAGCATCCTGCGTAATCAGCATCAGTGTAACCTCTGATTTCGCAGGAGCTCCCACTATTTCCGAAAACTCTCCCGAGATCACAAGTACCGGATAAATATCTGAGTATTTGTTTCAAAGCAGAATAATGTGTGCGATTGTGAGCATCAAGGAACTGGCTCAGGTAATTAACTGCGTACTCGATATCGGGGCGGCACACTCTTGCTGCGAATAGTAACACGCCTATTGCTTCACAGTAAGGAACGTTTCCACTCTCATTCTTGTTTGTTTCCTCAGAACATTTACAAAGGTAAAGTCCAGGTTCGGCAGGTATACTTGATGATTTTACTTCACACATACCAAAACGATCAACCAACTTTTCAATGTATTTTGGCATACTTATTTTAAGAGTGCGCTTAACACGATTCCGCTCGATTTCAAACCCGATGTATTCATTTGCTTCATCGATAGTAATTTGAAAGTTACTCCGAAGGTAGCTAATTACTTTATCAATCGCGTTTACGTTTTTGCTTATAACGAGCCCATCCTCTACGTACAATGCTAAGTAAACAATTGAATTACATACGTTACCTACAAACACACACTTGTCACTTTCAATGCTTCTGAAATTGAAGTCTTCCAGGAATCAAACGAACTTCTCGTTCCAACATCGCGAAGACTACTTCACGCCGTATAAACTGCGTTGTAGTTTGTAGACCTGGTTCTTTCCTCTTGACCTACTTCCTCTTCCATAGTTGACTGCTGGCACTCTTGAACTGCTTCCTCTTCGACAGCTGGCTGTTCTTCGTCAAGGCTGGCATCTTCGTATTCCTCATCATCGCTCGATGATTCAGGTTCTTCAAATTCTTGATTTTTAGAAATTTGTTGCTTTTCTATTAAGTCAATATGCTGATTGAACTCAATTCTCTTCCTGTCGAGGTACACTTCTTGTCGTACACTGCTGCTTTTTTCGTTGAAATCTACGTCACTGCTTGTGCAGATTTTCCTTGCTTCTTTGTCCCAAAATCTGTATTTTGAAGATTCGCCGGCGTATCAAACAAGAATCAATTTTTTGCTTTTCTCGTAAAACTTCTTCCTTTTTTCTTTTGGGATGTTTAAATATGCATCGCTGCCAAACACGCCTGTTTTATTTCGGGTTTACGTCCAAATCACTTCTCGAAAGGACTTTGCGTGTCACTTCCTCGCTGAATAGTTCTGTTTAGCAGCAAACATGCTATGTTTACAGCTTCAGGCCAGAGGTACAGACTTACCTTTTTATTTACGATCATCGATCTTTCACTTTCGGTGATCGTTCTAATATCTCTTTCCGCTTTTTCGTTTTGTTTATGGATGTACGGGCTCGAGAATTCTTGAATAATCCCTTTCTTTTTCAAATGATGCTGGAAATTTTCAGAGGTATATTCAGTTCCGTTATCAGATCGAAATATTTTTATTCTATTTTTGGTTTGGTTCTTTATTAAAGCCTTAAATTCTTTAAATCGCTTAAATACTTCTGTCTTGTGTCTGAGAAAATACACTTTCCTAAAACTGGTGCATTCATGTTTGAATATTAGGAAATACCTAGTTCCATGTGGCGATTCTATATTCACAGGTCCACAGAGATCACTGTGTATCTTTTCTCCTGGCTTAAATTTGCATTCGCGATTTAATGATTTGTGCGACTTGCGTGTTTACTTCCCCATCATACACGACTCACGGAAGAAATCATCTTTTTCAATGATGAAATCCTTAGAGTTTATCAATTTTCTCATTTGCATAAGAGCGCCTATATTCACATGGCCCATTCGCTCATGCCAGAGCTTATTCATTGCTTGAATTTTTTCCTGAGAGATGTTGCATTCAGCTTAAGGGATAATCACTTGAAACATCATTTGAAATAAATTTCCGCGTTGTCCTCCGAGCGATGAGAGTTTTCCCTCGCGGTCACGCACTTCGCATTTTTTTTGTACGCGTGGAAAGAAAACTGCTTGTTTGTTACAGTTGTAACCGAGAAAAGATTCTTCTTTAAATCCGGAATATACAACACATTACTTAGTGCTCTCGCCATCTGCTGACCGTTTACTGCCTCACGGATTCTTACGCTTAAAATCCCTTCAATAGGCAACTTTTTATTGTCGGCCATTTTAACGGAATGCTTCTCTGTAAGTATCTTCAAGGACGTAAAAAATTCAATTCTAAATGTCATGTGATGAGAAGCACCCGAATCTGCTAGCCAGATGTTTTCATCGTGCTCCGTTTTTTCTGTCCAGAGCGCTTTGACTTCACAGAAATAGGGTTCTCATTCCGGGCTGGTTTTCTGCTTTTCTTTGTTTGCACTTCGTTTTCTTCTTAAGAGCAGCTATGTAAGTTTTGCGTTTTGCGTCCTCGTTAATATAAGTCCAGCATATAAATACATATATAATACCAGCATATAAATCATGGAGCTTTTTCCATATTTGAGCTGAAGTCGTGCAGTTTATCAGATTCTGACGTATGTTCTTCATTACCGAATTCAACAGGAGCACTGAAGTTTTAGAAGATTCCTTTTTCCATTTCTGCCAATCTGCGGGTTGCTCCGTTTTTTCGGTTCCTGTGTTTCTACGGTACTATTATAAAACACTGATCTGCTCTTGTTACTTAAGCCTCTAACTTTCGCCATGTAAGCCCAAAGTTCTTGTATTAAGAAAAAGCCGTTTGTTGCGCTATCAAACGTCCGCTTAAGAAATCGGAAGCTCCTCTAACATGATGAAGATATATCTGGATAAAATCCGGGCTGAAAAGAGGACATCTAGTGTTCATCTTAACTGCCAGTTGACCCCTTTATTTTTTCCGGAAACAAATCCCTTACTCTGTCTACGATTGTACCCTTGATTTTTGAGATGATATCCATATTGATTATCTCCAAATCATACTCCGAACCGCAGTCGATGTTCTTTAGACTCTCAACCACTCTTGGTTCTGCAGTTATTACAAGTTGGGGAGCTTGTCTACTCTCTTCGACGTCGATAACCTTCCATCCTCGCATTTTAATGGATGAGTTTTCGATTGCTATATTTTTAAGTACTGCTGTTGATTACACAATACATTAGGAATCCAAGCCAGCAGTTTTACTGGCCTTGGGAGGTACTTGCTATCAATCACTTGGATCTTAGCTCCCACCCAAGGTTGTAATCTGCCAACAGCTTTAATGAGCCGTGTTCGAGATACCGTCCCAAAATATGACTCTAAGGGTATCATTTTTGAAGCTACCACATTCAAATCTTAGAATGACAACTTCAGGTTGCACCCTATCGATTTTTTTCATGAATGCCGCTTTAATTGCCTTGGCCTGGTCGTCATCGAGTTTAGTTATTGAAAACCCCTCGGCGACTATGGCCACTTTCAGGTTAATTTGAAGAGCCTAGCTATATGAGACTTTTTGACTTCTTAGTTCAGCCGCATTTTCTTCTGTTGCCTGATTTTATTCGCTGTGCTTCTAACAGAATAGCCTCTTTTTGTAGTCCCCATCTGGCTACATTTTGCGTTCGATTGATTTAAGAATTCACGTCTTAACCTCTTCCTAGCAGCGCTAATCAATCTAACTCATCATAGTTCTTCCATTTGGTTTGATTCCCAGGCATTAGTATCGCCAGGGTTATTCCCAAATGGTTCGCCACTTATAGATTCAAAAGTACTTCATAAGGTTCCTTCGGTGATTTCCAAAGTAGTGGCAAAGTGTCAGGGACAGGGTCACTCTACACCCATTGCTTAGGTGGGCGATCACATTGACTAAAACACCTAATTAATATCTGTTCTTAGGCCACCATACCAACGGAAAGCTGTTGCTTAGTCGCTTTGCGGGCGGTAGGCCATTCCTGTCCTGATTCCAAACTGGATGTCGGTCCGAGAAAGACTTAGACTCAGCACTTCAGCAAGCCCTTGTTAGCTAGACTCTTTAAATTAAAATTAAAATTATTTCTTGAAAAAAGATCCTACTCTTTCTTTACTCAATTGGTGAATAAACCACACTACTTCTGATTTCCGGCCAGGTTCTTTTCCAATTGAGCTATAAGAGGAATCAGAATAAAAACTCTTAATTCAAGAAAATAACGATAATTTTTAGCTAGGTGGTAATGGTACAATTAATTATTATAAATAGAGTGAAGAACGAGTAGGCTCTTTTTATTTAAAGGAATAATTTTAGTTTTAATTTGAAAAAATGATTTTCCATCTAGTCCGATTAAGACGTTAAGCATTTTCTGTTATTGAAGATTCTTAACTTTATCGGTATTGTGGATTTTATGCCTTCATGGTTTGGAGGGTTATCGACTCTTTAACCCGTTTATCATACTACAATCATACATATCAGGATAAACCGTTTATGGGGATCCTTTAATCTCACCCAGGAGAGTCCGTTTAACTCCCTTATCCCACACGTTTAAGCCTTCCTTCCAACTACAAGGCATGACTGTTCCTACGGGAAGGTTTTGCACATCCTTAGAGTAAACGTGCAGATAAATTAAACAGTTCGAAATTCCTCATAAACAATTATTCCACAAAGTTAAGAGGAGCTACTCAAATTTCACGAACTTAAGACTCTACTTTAATTTAAAAGTCAAGACAAAAATCTTAATGCCGTGTCATCAATCTTAAGGTTAAAATTCCCCCTCAAACATCGAACGTATTGTGTGACACTTGTCAGTCAAAACATCTGCCTATACATCTTAGTGTGAATAATACTGTTCACTCATAGTTCATTTTATGAAAATTTTGGTTCTTTTTAATTCAGCCAAGAAAACAATATTTCTGGACATTTTTCGTTTTTTAAGTATAGACTTAATTTTTTTATATAGGAAATGGGAAATATTGGTCAATAATAATGAGAAGGACATTAAAAAAAGTTACAGTCTTATTAGGAAAGTGAAAAGCGACAAGTGTCGATTAGTAAATCATACTCTAACAGTTCATGAACTGTCTAGACATTTTAAGGAATGTCTAATTACACTAAGAGTCTGTTACAATAGTGAATTTCTAATCAGAGAATTTCTAATTGTAGAATATCAATTTAGTTGTATTCAATTATTTAACGTATTCGCCTAAAATTGTAGAATTTTTTGATAGCACATATTGTGTTAAAAAAAACGAAGACGGCATCTCAACTTGCATTTTCGATTTTTTTGTTCCATTTTTATTGATATAAAATTTGATAGTATAATATTCAGTTTTACAATATGACAATAGCGAGCAGGATATAGAGTTACTATTGCAAGAATTACCATTGTGAATATTAAGCTGTGAAGTTACTATGTTTATTCTAATATAAAATAATTGATTTAATAATTGCACTTATACCAAAATAAACGTCTTATAATCCCTAGGACGTACCTTATATTTTATTCTAAGCTGAAACAGAAAAAAATCTTGTTAGAAGAAATCAATCCTGGCGGGAATTGAACACGGGTCTCCGGGGCAGCAGAACGGAGATATTTTCCTGTGATAAAACAAATTATAAGATTTAGGACTTTTATCATCCTCAGGAACTTCAGAAAGTGTAATGACATCATTCGGTACTGAATCGCGAAACACTAAATTTAATTGTTTTTTTTTTCATTGCACCTTTCCATTGAAAATGGTAATTTTTCTTACCTTTTTTGCAACTTATGTTATTTTAACTGTTAGTTATTGCAACTGGGACTGGGACTCGGGCTTGTGCTTCATTCTCATATCGGATTGATTAAGAAAATCAAATTGATTCAGAATAGTTAATTTCAAATTTAACACTTGAAGAAGCAGTTAGCAAAAAACATTCAAAGAATATTAAGCTAATTTTACATATCAATCATAAACAACTTTCTTTTTTGTTACAACTTCTATTAAGACAAAAAATTGAAAATTCTGAAAAGGCATGTTAGTATTTCAATATAAAATAATTTGTATTGAATTTGTATTTGTATAGAATTGATAGCCATTTATAATTTGAAAGCAGATATTGCAGGTATTGGTTTTATGTAAAATTTCACTTTGTCGGTTTTCATCAAATCTACACTTTTTGAGACACACTTAGTCAGAAAAAAACGATTTTTACGAAGGTGTTTATCTGTCTGTCTATCTGCAGTCTGTATTCTGTAGGCACGATAACTTTCGAAAAATGTATCAACTTGGATTCTGCGTTGGCACACTTTTTTAAGGCCTATAAAGAAAAAAGAAGTTATTCACAATACTCAGAAGCTCAAACAAGTTATTCAAATGACTTTTTCATAGAGCATCTATTGACACGTAGGTAGGTAGGTTTTACAGGTACCTCAACCCAAATTTTTAATAGATTTGCTATGAAAAATAATATGCATTACTAGGAATGTAATACAACGATCGTAACTCGTGTGAAGGCTTCATTCTCAAAATTCATAGTACTGAGAAACTTAATTCATATATCCTTATGACTTTTTTCTGTAAAAAGAAAATGATCAGAGTTAGAGCCTTTTCAAAATACAAAAAAAAACTAAAATGAAAATTTTTTTGAAAAAACGACACAAGGTACAAAGTAAAATTAACAGACAAAAAATGTTCGCCTAAAAAGATCTATAAATTTATTATTAATCATTTTTAGATAAGACGAATAGATTTTCTTTCAACTGTAAAAAATAGGATTAAAAATAAAAAAATTAAATTTTTTGAAAAAGGACAGAAAAGACGAGAGAGGACATAGGATCCTATATAGGACCCTATATATGTTCCTATATTAGGCCCTATACAGATGCGCAGTATTTTTATTTAATAGTAAAAAACAAGATTAAAAATAAAAAAATTATAAAAACAAGGCAATAAGAATAAATATGTTTCAATTTCCATTCATATTATGAATTGTAATGAAATAAATTTATTCAAATGATACGTGTTTCAGCGCAGCTTAGAATACAATTTAAAGCAAAATAAAAAACAAATATAAAAATAATCATGATAAATACAATTTGCTCTTTATTTTGCAATTTTTAAATAAGCAATCAAGTATACAATTTGATATTTTGGACAAAATCGAGTGGGAAGCACGAGATACATGATGCCCCAATAATTCATTTGTTTATTAAATTTTTCTTTAAAAAATCATAAAATTGATCAAAAAATTATAAATATTGCTGAAATTGTCATCAAGCTCCCAACTGAAAAGACTGCAATTGAAAAAACAGAGTTTTTTGTCGACAAACGCCCAAAGAACGAATTTTTAAAATAAATTTGTTTAAAACATCATAAGATTAATCAACAAATTATGAATTTTGCTAAAATTATTATAAACTTCCGAATTGAAAAAAACTGACATTAAAAAAAACGAATATTTCTGTCGAAAAATGCCTGATCACTGCATTTGTATATTAAATTTGTTTATAATATAAACAATTACAATCAGAAGAGAATTTTTTTACATGAGAATGTTTCGATCCCAATTTCTTGCAACATAACTTGAAAAAATGTGTATTGAAGGAAAATCGTAAAAAAAAATTTTCAACAAATAATTTGTTAATAACAAATTTTTAAGTATATTATCTAATATTGGAATATCCTGAGCTAATGGTATATTATGCAACGTAAGCGATTTCAACCATTATACTGTTATTAATAAGCACCGGGAACGTCAAATAGAAAAAAGGCCATTTTCTCGCCATATTTGTTTATTTATAAAAAAAATTGAAAACCTAATTAAAAAATCAGACTGGACAACTCTCTTAAAAATCTTATTAGCTTTTTTTCCAATTTTTTTTATCGAAATCGGTGATGATTTGTGGGCTGTACGGTATTCTGAACCAAACAATTCATTTTTCTTTCTAATGTGTTTTTTGGAATTTTGTAAATGCTATAACTCTGGCAAATTTGAGTTTTATAGAAAAAAATTATTAGGATAAATTGTTCATCTGTTTGAATACCATGAACATCCGTATAGATTATTTTTGAATTTTGCAAAAAGTGGTCTTAAAAACTTTCAAAATACGCTCACTTTTAGAATTTTTATCCAAAATGGCTGACCAACGAATTTGGCATTTAGCTTAGGACACTAAAAAAGTTTATCAAAGGCCAATCTAATAGATTATTTTGTTCGAAAGTCATCGCGCTCATAGACAGACAGACATAAAGACAGACAGACACATTCGTAAAAACCTGTTTTTCGGATTCAAAGGGTCTCAAACCGTGGACATTCGACAAAAACAAGGGGGGGGGGATCAAATCTTACACAAATCTAATACCTTCTCTTGATGAGAATGTAAAACAGCTTATCGCGCAAACATCCTTTAATGGCTTTAAACTTGCCTCACAATATTACGATGAGGAGTTTATCTTATACCAACACACGTCTATCTACTTTGAAAAAAAATGTAACCCTCTTTTTTTTGTTGCAGAGTTCGGTTCACAATTCGACTGCTTACCCAATGGAGACCTTATTCCTGACCATCCTCGCTGCAAGCCTTTATCTTATCTTGACAGGCAAGAGTCTCCTGAAAGGTCTCTTTCTGCAGCCAAAACTTCTATTCGCGAGAGATCTCTTTCTCCTGCCCTGACTGTTCTTCGTGTCAGGTCAAGGTCTCCTACTGCTGAACTTCATTCTCCTGTTAGAAATCTTTCTCCTGACATGCCTTCCTTTCGTCTGCGATCAAAATCTCGTCCTACCGAACTTAATTCTCATATCAGGCCTGATCCGCCTTCCAAGCCTCGTCTTCCTGCCAGGTCCAGGTCTCCTTCTGCCAGAAATCTTTCTCACGTACTTCGATATCCACATGAAAGACTGAGATTTATTCGTCTTATTCCCAACACGAATCCGCTTAGGCTGTTCGAAATTCGAAAATACACTTTTCCTGCCAATAAATCAATTCGATTGCGTTCAGCTGGAGTAAATAGCTTCAAGCCCATGCCAACTGAAGAACAAAATGTTTTAACAACATCCACTGGCGACGTTTTTGGATTAATGGATGGTTCTAGATATTTTCTTGGAATATATACAGACAAATATTCCTATGACATACGAGTAAAAATAAACATGGACAGTGGCGCGATTAATAATATGACCCCAGAAGAATGCGCGGAATCTCCCATAGGCAATCATAAACCAATCTCAAAAAATTATAAAATAGTAGATCTAAAGAACATTCCTCCATGTTAATACTTTTCATGAAATCTCATATTTTACCATCTGGGCGACTTTATTTCAATTTTGAAACTCTGTGCATGCAATTTTTTATTGCATACTCGGTCATTTTTAACAGCGTTTCTTTTGGGGTTCCTCCTACCTACCCTATCTATTTTACAGTTACTTTAAGATTTAGTATAAATCGAAAAAAAAATATAAACGAGTTGTGTGAAAAATGATGTAAGGATTGCATTATGTTTAGACTATCATATTCGAAAATAACGCAAATTAATATCCGAGGGCAGTTTTATGTACTATATTATATTAAATAAATCCTGTAAAAGCTTCCACTTTACAAAAAATTCAGAAATAGAACATTCTTCCTTGAAGCTTAATAAAAATGTTAGAAATTAAATATTATCCTTCTTCCAAATCATTTAATATTGAAAACAAAAATTTCTTCGTTTTAAACTCAATAAAATTGTTAAATGAAGTTTTTCTTTAAATTCGGTAAAAAATTGAAATTCTTTTTAGTCACTCACAAAATAAAAAGTTTTCAAACAAAATAATTAAAGCTTTAACGTTTAAAGTTGAAAATCAACTCGTTGAAATTGTAACAATTCGAGGCTTTATTTTTTTCAAATTCATTTTCAAATGATTTATTTTCGAACATTTGATTTATAATTGCTAATTTTGAATAAACACACAAATATCTTTCAGTATAAAAAAAAGAATCTTCTCCTTAATTAGAAAATTTGATTTAAAAAATTGATAAGTTATGAACCCATTAACTAGAAAAAAATCTCAAAAGAATAAATTATAAAAAATTGTGAAACTTCCGGGCAAAAAATAAACTCACTGTAGTTTTCCGTTTTTTCTGTTCACAAAAAATTCCCGCAATTCTATTCAAACTTTTGCTCGAAATTGATTGGTTTTTTAGCGAAACACAATGAGAGACCTCCGATTAGCATGATTGATTGATTATTCATTTAGATAGAATTCATATTAAAATTTACGAAATTTAAATGAGATTAAAATCAAATTTAAAATCCTATTTAATGTCCAATAATCAAGTTAATGTGCAAAATTCTTGAAAAGTCACAACAACAAAAAATTTCTAAAAAATAATCATAAAAGTTTTTACACTCATACAGCACCCTTATTAAGGCAAGAGAAATCTGAGCACGTAGGAACAAGAACGAAACTATGCGTTTCGTTAATGACGGGAATCGAAAGACCAGATGTAAAGGTTCATGTGTAGGTTTGTTTCAAGGATACTCCGAGGTTTGTATATGGAAATTTTCCGTTGGGTAAGTACTGGATCTTTCTGAAACCTAAATCCTTGTAGAATATGTAAACAAATTTTTTAATCACCTTTTAAAGGGATTTTCAGTTTTTTACTTTTTATGTGATGTTGAACATTGAATATTCAGTATCTCGGAAAATATTGTTTCAATAAAAAAAAGGTTATTTAAGAATTATACCTTTAAAATACATAAAGAAATGCCATTAAAATCAATTAACAAGAATTTTATCAAATTTTTTAACTTAGTGTTATGTAAATTATGATATCAGCTTTAACGAATTTCGTAATTAAAGATTGTACTTGAAACAGACTCTATTTAAATGTAAATATCTCTGAATGGTAGAACCAACATTCACAATCCATGTGATAAGGACTACAGAATATAAAATAAAGCAACGAAGTACTAAAATATTCTTTAGATACATGTATGGTTCGAATTCTTAATTAGTGTATCAAACAATTAAAATAATAATTAAAATATGAAGATTGTTAATACGCTTGTCTTAAGCTTGGCGGTTATCCTCAATTCTATTGGTGAATATAATAATACAATATGTCATTAATTTATATATATATAACCTCACAAGCCGAAAAAAGCTTGGGGATCAAATAAAAGATCACAATTCTTGCAAAATAATAAGAAATATTAACAGAGTTAATATTCTTTTTCCTTTTTTTTACATAAAATTTATCAAAAGTAATTAAAAATGGGCTTAATTTAATGCAGTAATGTTCAATAGAATACAAGTAAAATTATTTTATTATACGGAGGAAATTATTATAATTACTTACACGGAGAAAATCCATTGGGGTCGAATTTCGCAAAATTTGTGTAATGCTGGGACATCGAGGCATTAGGGAGAAAGTTTTACTATTTTTAGTACATTTGAAAACATTTGGCGTCTTTATTGAATATATTAAGTAATACCAGTCTCTTATTATTCTCAACCTACATATCAAATATTACCGTAACCTTAAGATTTTTCAACGAAAAAATTGGAGAAAATCGTTGCAAAATGTTGCAAACTATGACCAAGATCACATTGGTAATTAGTACCACATTTACAACTCTTAAGGTAGATGTCGACTTTTTGCAGGATTTTCTCTTTATAATTGAGATAAGAAAATTTGAGGTTTTTCCAAGATTAATTTCCTAGTTCAAACATTCTAAATGCCTAGAAACTTTCCCCAAAACTATTGCCACACGGGGCTTATGGCATATCAACATACTACTATTTCTTTAAAGAAAAATTTAATCCTCTGGTTCTTGTTCCAGAGTTGAGTTCACAGTTTGACTGTTTACCTAACGGTCAGCCTATTCCTGTTACTCCTCGTTTCAGACCTTCTCATTCTTCTTCACAAATGACCTCTCCTTCTTCCGAACTTTCTCTTAGCGAAAGGTCAGAGTCTAATTCATCCAGGACTCTTTTTACAGTCAGACCTCATCCTCCTACCGATGATTCTGTTCGTGCTAGGTCAAAGGCTTCTTCATACAGCCAGAGTTCTTCTATGGTACTTGGATTTCCAATGGCACAACTTAGATTTATTCGTGTTATCCCCAAAACGAATGTGCAGCAACTATTCCAAATTCGAAAATACACTTTTCCTGCCGATAAACCAATTCGATTGCTTGGACGAGGCTCTAATAGCTATAAGCCCATGCCAGCCGCAGAAGGAATTGTTTTAACAACATCCACTGGCGACGTCGTTGCATTATTGGAAAATAATAAATGTTTTCGTGGAATATATACAGAAAAATATTGCTATGAAATACGGGTGAAAATAAACATTGAGAGTGGAGCGATTAAAGAAATGACCCAAGAAGAATGCTTGGAAGCTCCCGTTGGCATGCATCACCCAATCTCAAAGTATTTTAAAATAATTAATTTAAACACCATTCCTCAAAATAATAATGTAACAAATCCAACGTGAATCAGATTGTTAATATCAAATTGTATTATAGTCTAATTCAGAGTCCGTAAGAAAATTTTACTTTCACTTTCAGATGTTAAGTGAGCTTAAATATCTGTTAAGGTATAAGTATTTTTGTCTCTCAACTTTGAAAGAATTTTCAGACGATGTCCATTACCGTTAAGCCGTCGTTCTTTCAATTCTGTTTGGTAACTTGTCTACTTATAATTATCATTTTGCTACAGTTCTCTAAATAGTTTGCATCGTCTTCTTTAAAATATAAGTGAATTAATTCTTTTGAAGATCTGAGTGAATTACATTCCTGAGACCTCGCCCATGTTTTTTCGCAAACAGATAAAAATAATTGTTTCTTATTCCCATACGAAAATATTTTCTGCGAAGATATGGTCAAGATATAAATCAGAAAACTAACTGAGATGTGAAATGTAATCACATAATGTTTGGAAACCTGTACATGTCTCCCCGTCAGAATAATCAATAAACTATAAAATATGATTTCATTATTTGTACCACGTGTAAAAAACTTTAAAAATGATAACATTTAATTAGCTAATTACGCATCATTATTATTATCGCAACGTTAGATGAGAAAGTTGAAGATGTAAGCTAGAAACAATAAATTGTGAGCTTCTCGTATCAAAATTAGAAAAATTACAAAATTCCTAATTTTTGCTTCAGAGTATTCTTCTTCACAAAAATTTGTCGGATTTCTATCATCAATGCGTAACAGAATTTCCGTATATACAATATCCACTGTAGGGATATCTTCCTTATACATAAAGTTTATTATAATCTTTAATCTTTGAGACAAAAATCGGGCTGATCTGTTTTTGATGATCATAACGAAAGACTTCTCCGATAAACTTCTTTATTGAATTATAATGCAATACATATAAGTTTTTTTTATATATTTAACTAGATTATTATGATCGAAATCAATCAATTTATTGCTGGAAATATTGGTATATCTGAAACATTAGTAATTTTATTTTATGTACATTGAAAAATTTAAGTAATTAGCACACATATTATTAATACCATTCAAGTATTAACTAAGTTTTGTGTATTAATGAGAATAATTCAGATTAGTTCAATTGATCAGCTCGAATTTTCTGTTGATATAGCAAATAGGGCCATGTATAAATCTTATGAGGATAATTATCCTCTTCGTCTTAGAAAACCAGACAAGGATGCTCCTTGGCGGCAACTGAAGGCATAGATTTTGTCAGCAGGTGACATGATAGGAGTGGCTAGTGAAATCCTCGAAAACTACGTGCAGCTGCACTTCTCTAGTCACAAACCTGGTTACCCGTAGAATGAAGGGGCTGTTTCTTTAAAATTCTCTGACGGCTCTGATCATACGGCCTGTAGGGATGACTTGAGGATAGCAAGCTGGATAATATTGCAATGAAAAATTAGATAATTCTTTCGATGTTTCGACACCTTTAAGACCGCTGGGAAAAAATATATATTCCCGGCGTTCATTCAAGAAGGTTTGGATGTTTTGATGGGAACAGTAGATAAAGTTTCTAGGACGTGCATAGCTATGAGAAACACCCCTGTGGCATTGAAGAAGGTCAAAGCAATTTTTATACTAAAGCCGTTGAGAAACTCCTACTATGCAACTTAATAATTTAAAAACCATTTAGAGTAATAGATTTCATGTTAAACACATTTAAAAAGTTAGCCATATTAATCAGTTTGCCTCGCAGAAAGGCGAATTTGGCATTGTCGCACTTCATACATTGACCTTCCGCATTCAAAATGCAGGACGAACAGGAAATGTGGGGATTTTAGCGGTTCTAGACATAGAGGGTGCTTTCAGTAACAACTCTAGGGAATCTATATTTAATTACACTGAGAAACATGGTCTAGGTACTATTATCAACAGCTGAAGGCGCTCTATACTGTGGATTTTATGAACCGCTCTGATGTTGCTCATCGTCGATGATTTGATTCATGGGTTAAATAAAACAAGTTTCTATTTACAAGGGTATCTATTAGATGAATCTAAACTAATGAAACTAATAAAACTGAGTATTAAGTTTTTACGAGACGCCGGAAACTGTTTAACCTCGAGAACCCTGAGTTCTATGGCAAAAATGTTGACTTCAGAACCACTAAGTATTTGGGCGTCATTTTTACCCTCCATTAACTCGAAAACTACATGTTAATATGGTAGTTGAAATGGCCAAAGCAACATTTCGTGCCGGCTGAGACTCCATTTAAAAAAAAACCTAGGGACACTTGCACAAGACAGTTTACTGGTTACACTGTGTGAAAAAAAAACGAAATATATTTTTATGGAGACCTATAACAAGTTGTAGGTCTAGTAAAACTAACAAAAGTGGTAAGGGAGAAATTTCAAATACAATTAAGTTTGATGAAAATTGACGAAGTTGTGTGAATTTTAAGATTTTAAGAACTTTTTGGTAAATTTGCATGTGGTCATTCTCAAAAATGCTTGTTTGACCTCTTCCGTTTGTATGATTCATTTATGGTTTCTCGTTTCAATCACCAGCAGTAATCAGCAAGCATGTTGATGAAACTCTGCCGTCCATTTGCAGTTCATTTTCTCGTACGCACTCAAAAATTCGTGCACGACTTCAACAGGATCTATACTCTTGTTATGTTCCAGGAACTTTTTACACAATTGAATGAAACTCTCCCACGCTCGTCTTTCCACTGCATTCAGCTTGTTTGCGAATTCCTCATCTCTCATGAGTTTCCGAATCTGAGGTCCGACAAGGATCCCTGAAATTAACAATTACAGCTTTTCAAGAAAAATGTAGAAAAGTAATGAACTCTCGACTGTCAATAAATAAGAATCATATGTTACCTCCCCTTAGGTTTGCATCACTCAGTTTAGGGAATGCAACTTCTTACAGGAAATAACACGCTTCTCCTTCGACTCTCAATTTCTTCAAACACTGCTTCGCGTAAAAAAAGTTTCAAGTGTAGTCGTGGTAGGATGACATTTTCTGGTCGTATAAAGTTGAGGGTTCAAAACTTTTTTTTGTTAATTGTAAAGAGTTGACGTGATGGCCATTTAGTTTTTGCATACCTATTCGGGGCACGACTATCCCATTCACACAGGTAGCAAGGATACTTGGTGTACCCACCTTGCATTCCGAACAAAATTGTTAGTACTTTCAAGTCACTCACTATTTTCCATTTATTTGCAGAGTAATTGATGCGGCGAAGTATTTTTTCGTATGCTAATAGATATGATGAAAATTTATTTTAATTGTGTAATAACACAGCTTTCATACCTAAAAAATCATATGAATTTGAACTTTAAGATTCAAGTAAGGAATATGATGAATACAATTCATAATATTGAGAGAGTACTTACTCACGCATGATGCCACAATGAAAATTCGCCATTCACTTGATACGTGATCGTAGTCCAAGAGGTCGAATAGTTCAGATACATCTTGACCATAAACAAGTTTCTTATTCTGTTCATCAGTTTTGAAAATTTCTCTGAAAGAAATTCGATCATCTTTACGGGACAGCGTGATTTTAAAGTCATCTTCAACGAAATTCCATTGCTTCAATCGAGGACCGAGCACCTCAGACTGTCTCCGTGATAGACATAAATCACGTGAAAGATCCTGAAAGTCCACATTTGATACTGCATGTTGTTCTCTTGAATTTGATGCAGACGGAAGGTACTCTTTATCAACAGCTTCATGATCATCAGCTTGACCATGATCACCGAGTTGGACATTCTTCAATTCCTGAACTGTAGTTGAGTGAACCATATCGTTCATGACTTCGGGCTGCATATTTTATGCGTTTTCGCATTTTATAATGATGACCCCTTACATCTGTTTTACAAAAATAGCAGTCGATTGGTTTATAGTAAGGCTGATGATGCCATATCATTGGAGCAGGTAAGGAAATTCGACACCATGGCAAATTTTCAAATTCTATGTCTTTAACAAACAAACCACATATTAAGCAAAACTTATTTCGATTATCACACATTTCTTTTTCGCAAAATTGAACTGAGCACTGAAACTTTGAATGACGGCGTATATCGGGAAATATATTTTTTTTGTTAGTAAAGGTACAGTAAGGACACCGTGATCACAGAGAAAACAAAAGAGAAAAATTAATTGTGGGTGATTTTCAAGTGGGTAACGTTTAGTTTTTTAGGATCGAAACAAAATAAAGTACAATAAGTTGACATTGTGACCGTACCCTGCGTGACGCGCCCTGATGTAAATTTGACGTCAGCTACATACATGCAAATTTACCAAAAAGTTCTTAAAATATTCAAATGCACACAATACCGTCAATTTCCATCGACTTTGATTTAACAATAGCTCATTCGACGCGGAATTAAATTTACTTTCCAAATATTATATTGAAAAAAATCTCTAAGACCGAATAATATCGTAAAAATATCGTCAAAGTTGACAACATGTAAAAAATCGCAAAATCGCAAATACTTTCAACTACAGGTTTTTTGGCCATAAAATGACAGTAATAATTGGATTAAGTGTAACTTACCGCTTCATTGATATGAGAGCCCAGAAACAATTTAGTTAGTTTCAAGAAATAGATGAAGAGCCTACAAACGGTTTTTTTTCTGCCAGTTACTGAATCAATGAGAACAACCCCAATAGAGGCATTTGAACTAACCTTGGGTATACAAATGTTACAACTACTAATTAGGCAGACGGCTACGGCGAAGGATTACAAATTTTCTTTCAGGGCGGTTGATATATATATGTACCTTTTCCCAAGAAATTCATGATATAGTAAAGAGCTTATTATTGGAGGAAGAAATCTTTTGCATTTACCTTGATAGCATGCTAGAAGAATACTTGTTCATGAAGCCTTTCAAGGTGACCTTACCGAAAAGGGAGGATTGGCATAATGATAACATGAAAAGCAATTTATTTACAACAAAAAAACTCGTCTAGTATGCAGGTGGTTCTAAAGACTCGCATGATTCTTGAGCTTGAGTGTTTGGCTTGAAACCTAATGCAGAAATAACAATTTCAGTGAAAAAAATTCCCTGTCGTATTTCAAGTCTAAATCATGGCTTTCAAGCCTGTCTAAAGGCGAAAAAATTCTACTTAAGACCAAAAATAAATTCCCTCACGCGGACGGTTATCCTTGAAATAATGAGAAACTGCAAAATGCTATTAGTCAAGACCAAAACACAATCGTAAATTATGCCAGAAAAATAATTCTGACATTAGTTTCATCGAATTTAGTAAATAAATTTCTTCCTCGCTACTGATTCTAACGTAATGTACATATCTCAGAAGGGCAAACTTTAGGTCAACAATATATAAGGTATCGGCCATATAATGTTATATACACACATGAATATACATTTGTTACATTGCTGATCAAATTCTTCATTGATATACTAATTAGTTTTTTCTAGAATTAGAAACGATGAGAATTGTTCACAGTTTCGGTCTATCCTTGGCGGTTATCTTCAATTTTATTGGTGAATATAATAATATAATATGTCTATAATTTTAAGTATGGGTATTTTTTTAACCTATAAGCAAATAAAAATGTGTGCGATTTAATCCGAATTCTGTCACAATGGCTATTTTTCTTCAAAACTTTTTTCAAATTGAAGATTTTGAAGTTTAGCGAAGATTTGTATTTTTGGATTTTCGATCAAGAATATTCTTGTTTTTTTAATACAATTCTCATATTTGCTCATCTTTTTAGAAGTACCATTTTTGATGACTTTTAAATTGATCAAACTAGGTCTTATATTTGTACTGTATATATCTGTTCAAATGCAGAGTTTCAGTAGCAAATTTGATCAAAATTAATGTTTTATTACGATTAATTAAAGATAGATACCAATTACAAATTTTTAAAACAATTTTCTGTTAACAAATTCACATTTTGGATAGTTTTTAACAAACGTGCTTAAAAACGAATTGGACTAAAAATGTCTTTAGGATTTCTCTTTGCTGTAATACTTCACAAATTTACAAGAAAAATAATTATTTAAATAATTTTTATTAGAAAATTCAGAGTTTGAATATTTTTCAATGATTAGGCTCGATTTTTTACAGAATCACCTAAAGGTGTATTTTAGTTCATTCCGTCTTACAAAACTTAGCGAACTTCAGTTTTTAACAAATAAACTCAATTTTTGTTTTTGAAATTGATTAGCAATATCTTTACGATAACTCTTTGCAATCATAATTTTGTTTTTTATGAACAAGGTTTAAATAATTTATAATTCTTGTTAATTAAAAAATATCGCAGAAAACTGCCATAGATAAGACATTATTATTCAATTTGAATTAATCAAATTTATGTAGGAACATTGAGCGATGAACATTTGTTACATATTTGTCGTTGCAAAAACGTTCTTAGTTGATTGCGTGACAAAATTGAGTATATTCCTTGGAAAATAGACAAATTCTGATTTTTTTATAAAAATTATTTTAATCATTAATAATTTATGTAAATTTGCAAAGCATTGTAGCAAAGAGTTATCGAACAGACATTCATAGTTCATTGCATAAAAAATTAAGCCTTTCATGTGATAAATGACTAAACTCTGAATTTGTTTTTGAAAATTGTCTAACTAATTGATTATTCTTGTGAATTTTAAAATTTTAATTGCAAAATTTTATGAGAAAAACATTCTAAAAACATAATAAAAGAATGTAATTAGAAAAACTGCAATTACAGTCGCAGAAATTATTTACTCGTATTATAAAACCATAGCTTACAACGTATCGGCGGATATTAAAAAAAATGGTATTAAAACCGAAAAGTGGATAATTTGGATTGTGCAAGACTGGAAAATTTTTTTTAACAAATTTAGTGGACAAATAGAAGATTTCTCAAGGAGAGGAATTCGATAGAAACTTTCCAAGTTACTGAAAATAGGATTTGGTACAAACCTGACTTGAATAAGATTTGTTAGTTTTAATAAAAAACTATTGACGAAAAATTTATAATTAATAGAAATTCTCCAGATTTATAGACAAAGGATTAGATGAAACTCTGGCAGTGGATAGGATTTGATAGAGTTTTAATTATAAAATATTAAAAGAAAAGGTTCGTGTATAGATTCACGTCCAGAATCATGCCCATGATCCTCCGTGGTTCATGTATGGGAATTTTCTGCTGGGTAAGCATCAGATATTTCTAAAACCTGAACCATTATACATTAGAAAATAGATTTTTTTCAATCATTAATTAATAGGTCTTCCAAGTTTTTTACTTTTTATATGATGTTGAAAATTGAATCTGGAATATCTTAGAAAATATTGATACTTAACGAAAAAGGAAGGTTAGTTTAAGAATCATCGCTCTAAAATACATATAAAAAAATAATAAACATCGATTACACAAGAATGTTCTAACTTAGTGTTATGTAAATTTTGATGTCAGCTTTAACGAATTTCTTAACTAAATATTTTCCTTAAAACTGTCTCTAATTAAATGTAAATATCTCTAAACGGTACACTCATTATAAACAATCTGTGTGATAACGACTATCAAATATAAAATAAACCAACGAAGCAACAGATTATTCTGTAGATACATTTATAATTCAAATTATTTTACAGAAAATACAGAAGATAAACTTTACATCGATTTCCGATGAAAGATCCGCTGCAACAAAAATTAACGTTGCAGGATAAACTTTAACCAAATATCGGTTAAAATTTCTTTTGTTTTTCCATGACAACGGATGTGTTTTGAAAAACGTAAAGTTGTCTTGATAAAACTTTATCTCTTTAAAAAATTTCCTACAAGAAATTTTATCATTAATTTATTATGTGTTATTAGTACATATATCAATCAGTTTTTCCTAGACTTAGAAAAGATAAAGATTGCTAATACTCTCGTCTTGAGCTTCACGGTTATTCAAAAGTAGACTTCTAACTCTGTTCGATAAAATATAGATCACAGGCTGCAAAAAGCTCACGGGATCAAAAAAGTTTGCAGACCGAAAAAATTTAGAGTATCGAAAGAAAGCTCACGAAGTCTTCAAAATAATAATGAATATATTAAAAGAATTGATATTAATGACAACAGAAATTCATAGCTCAAACTGATACAAGACCTTTCAACGCCAATTTTTACATGTATTTTTTCGACCTTTTATTTTACGTGATAATGATAAAAAGCAATTAAAAGAGCTCTAGTCAATTGAGTAATTTTCTGTTAACCACATAGATCGAATAACTGGTCCAGTGAAGGTTTTACAAGCCTTGTGAACCGGGCCAGCTTTTTTCGGTTCACGAGCTTTTCACAGCCTTCGAGCTCATTTCGAAATTCTTTTTCATATTTTTTTATTGTCTTTAATAATGTTTCTTGTAAATAATCTATAAGCTCTGTAAAAAAGTTAATTAATCTTTTTTTCTCTATTCAATTTTGACAACAGATATTGTGGAAGTAATTTTCACAAATAAAATATTTAAAATATGCACTAAATTTATAATTCGAAGAGTACTATTTTAAAGATGGTTAAAAAATGACTTGTTTTTAACGATTAAAACAATCGCTACGCGTTCTATTGAAAAATAATTAGCAACATATTTATAGAATTTCTGACCTCCAAAAAAGGATTTTTATAACTTTTAAATATATTATCTAATATTATTAACTTTTTTATTTTTATTTAATTTAAGTCTGGAATATCTATCGCAGCTTTGATCTGCTGTATGAAGATGTATCCAAAGTTTAATCTCTTATTTGAAACTTTACCCGCTATCGTATTGTAATATGAAATCTGTATTAAAGTGATAATGTAAGAATAAGATTAGACCTTGAAAATTGTTCTACATGGCGATTTCCACGGAAAGTTTCATTTTGTTAATATCAAGATCTTATTCCAGTTATATCGTGTGGTAATTTACAGAAAGACTCTCTAAAAAAGAAACAAAAGATTACAGCTTTACAAAAACCCGAATAAAAAGATGTAACATACACACCAGTTATGAATTCATTCGAAAATTGATCCCAAGCCAGTTTTCAATCCCTCCATTATCAACCGTATGATTATATCTGAAAGCAATTTGAACTTACATTTCAGTCAAGATAAGGTTGGCTGTCTTTATGCACCATTTTGTTGTATAGATTTGATTAAAAATAAAAATTTACGATTGAAAATTTTCCTTTTGTAAAAGTAAAAATATTTTATTATACTTCGGAAATTATTAAAATTAATTACGTAAAGAAAACTCATTCGGGAAAACGTCCGCAAAATCATCGTAATGCTGGGACCTCGAGGCATTCGGGGAAAATTTTGCTATTATTAATAGAGTTAAAAACATTTGGCATTTTTATTGAATATATTGAGGAACACCAAATATTCTCAACCAACAAATAATATATTACGTAACCTTAAGATAGGCCATTACAATCATATTCACAACTCTTAAAGTAGCTGTCGACTTTCTGCAGGATTTATTTATATTCAAATTTAAGATAAGAAAGTTTTAGGCTGTTCCAGGGTAAGTTTCCCAGGGCAAACATCCTCACTACTTTCAAACTTTCTATAAAATATTGTCACGAGGGATTTATGACATACCAGTATACTATTATCTCTTTAAAGAAAAATGTAATCCTCTGTTTCTTGTTGCAGAGTTAAGTTCAACGTTTGAATGTTTACCAAATGGCGACCCTATTCCTGGTGTTCCTCGTCGTAGATCTCCTTTTTTTCCTGACTTAGATTTTCCAGAAAGGACCCTTCCACCAGCCGAACCTGCTCTTCGTATAAGGTCAAAGTCTCCTTCTACCAGAACTCTTTCTACGGTCAGACCTTCTCCTCCTACCGAGCTTCCTCTTCATGTCAGGTCAAGGTCTCCTTCTGCCAGACTTGATTCTCCGGCCATTCCTGATCCTCCTGCCAAGCCTTTTCTTCGTGCTAGGTCTAGAGCTCCTTCTGCCAGGAAACGTTCTCGTAATGTACTTAGATTTCCACTGGAACAACTTAAATATATTCGCCTCATTCCCAACACTAACCCGCAACGTCTTTTTGAAATTCGAAGATACAATTTTCCTTCCGATAAACGAATTCGATTGCGCGGAAAAGGATCGAATAGCTTCAAGCCCATTCCAACAGAAGAACAAATTGTTTTGACAACATCCACTGGCGACGCCATTGCATTATTGAAGGATAATAAATGTTTTCGTGGAATATATACCGAAAAATATAACCTTGATATACGAGAGAAAGTAAACATTGATACTGGTGCGGTTAAAGTCATGACCACAGAAGAATGCGTGGAATCTCCTATAGGCAAAAGGAACCCAATCTCAGAAAATTTCAGAATAGTAAACCTTAACATTATTCCTCTATATAATTAATTCAATATTAAATCTTCAATCGTTTAGATCTTATGTAAGCTTAAATATGTGTTAGGTTTGAGTATTTTAGTCCATCATCTTGGAAACCATTTTCAGACGATATCCATTACCTTAAATCCTTTACGATGTGAACATCAAAACTTCACGTTGGCCTTCTGCATCATTAACAGAAAAACCCTTCCACTTTTTTACTTCTACTTGTACCTACATGTTGCTATGGCCCTAATATTATTCTTGGCCCTACTAATTCTACTGTCATAGAAGGTTGGCAAGAGCGGGAAATTCACGCAAGACACTTCGTACAACAGCGTTCCTTCGAGTCCGGTTTCTAGTCGCGGATGAACTTTAAATAATCTCTATTAAAAATGGACATGCGCTTTTTTGTAAGGGCAAATACTAACTAAAAAGGTACACAAAAAGTTATTTTCACCACATTTAGATGCGGCTTTTCCTCAGCAAAAAAAGTAGTCTAGTATTGATGACTAGAAATATTCGTATTTATCAAATAATGAAGATTCAATTTGGAATCTATTTTTAATATATTCTTCAGGGTAGCGATAGAAAAATTTCAAAATTTCAGAAATTTTTCATTATACATAATAAAATTCCTTTTGTAACCTAGGCTTTTGATTTTTGTTCGTGAATATTAAAGAACTGCTCTGCCGTCAAAAATAACCTTTAGTTGAATGATCAATATAGATATGGTAAGATATTCAAAAGATATAGATCAGATATTAGTTACTCAGCTATAAAACGGCCGGCAAGCCCTGTGGAGCTTCCCTGGTGCTTCAGCTATAAAGCCCATTTTGCAAACCCTTAACTATTCGCTCTTAGTAGTCGATCCCAGACCTCTTGGTTGTGCATGGTGAACTTCTACACTACTGTCCGCTCTTCTTACCTTGGAAAACCCAAGATTTCCCTGGCTCTATGCATTCTGTACGTATATTCTAGGATGGATTTCGCCAGACGGCAGCCCTGGATTTGCTTCCGGTATTCACGTTGCTTTGTGCTGATCCAGCTTTTGATGGCAAGTACGATTCTGCAAGACGCTAGCCCCAGTACCAGTTTCAGTTCTATGCATTCACTTGCCGCGCCGCATTTTATCAACTGGTCGGCTTTTTTTCATCCTCGATCCCTGTGAAAGCAGGTATCCATATGCGACCCACTATTTTTTGCAAGTTGGTTTAATGCAATATCGCATTGCCAAACCAGTTCTGATTTTATGACTGCTTTACCTGCCCTAGTTAATGTCGCTTTGCTGTCCAAGCAGATCGTAATCTATCTGCCAACAGCGTTTTCTTCTAATAATGTTTCAGCACAGTAAAAGATAACCAGGACCTCCGCCTGAACGACAGTAGCAGTTGACTTTTGGTGGAGCATTACTGAAGGCACCCTCTATATCTAAGGACGCGTCCACAGCATAGGCTTTTTGTTCCAAATACTGCTCCAATTTTGCTACAACAGAATGGAGTGATGCTTTTACCGGACATCCTGCCTGGAACGCATGCTGCCCTCTGTGATTCGAGGAGTCCAAAAGCACCTCATCTCTGATATATACCTCGAACAGCCTGTTCAATGTCTTCAGGATAAAAGACGTTAAGTTGATCGGTCAAAAATCTTTTGCAGAAGTGTAACCCTCCTTCCCGGATTTGAGAATAAAGGCTACTCTACCATTCTTTTATGCCATCCGCCCCTGGTGATTTAAAGGAACATATAGACCCCACGGCCCATTGCACCTTTTTGATATCTACGATCTTGGAGGTGAAATTCCAATCGGCCCTCTCCGACTCTTGGCCTCAGCTTTACTCAAATTGGTTAAGACAGATTCGCTGAAAACCCGGGAAGAGAAGTTCCATCAGGTGGTTCAGCTATGCTTCTCCAACTTCGGCCAACTCGACATTTTCGACCCTTATTAGCCCTAGGCGAGATTCTGGATTTAGATCAAATATTACGCTGTGTTTATTACAACAACAAAACTAGTGCAGAAGCACTAGTTTTCAAAATTTTTCAAGATAATCACTCAACAATTTAATTTCCCCTGGATTATTGGACAATGATAGCTTACCATTTATATTACGGAGAAACTGCTCATTTCATAAATAATTATTATAAAATGCATTTAAAATTTAAGGTATTTAAATGAGATTAAAATCAAATTTAAAATCCTATTTAACGTCCAATAATTAATTTAATGTTAATGTAAAGGGTGCCGTATGGGTGCCGAAAG
>NC_046658.1:182136801-182148520 GCF_010883055.1 Belonocnema kinseyi
AAAATGATGGAAAAAAAGGAAGACGAAAGAAATAAAAAAGAGAAGGAAGGGGTTTTGGTTGGTTGCCTTCTCATTTTTCTTTCCTCTTTTTTATTTCTGGTCAGAAGGAGGAAAGATCTTTTCTTTTCATTTTTAGGAGGAAGAAGTTTTTTTTCTCTCTTTTCCAGATTGCAATGCGAACATTTTATGGTGTTTGTCCAGATTTGGTCGTTAGATTCTTGATTTTGTTTTCAGGAATTATTCACATTGAAATGCATTTATTTACCATCTTTTTCGTTGCTGCAAATGGTCAACATACTAGCCGTGAAAACGTGGAAAAATTGTATTCGGTACTTAAGGTTTATGAATTAGAAAGCAACGTTCAAGGTACTTCAAGGTACAAAGCTGAAGATAAATCATACAAGGCATCGAAGTATTCCATTCAGTGGTGTTTGATGCTAAAAAAAAATTTTAGGTGTTTTTCTTCAATTTTAAATTGTTGCGTGCAGGACTTACTCAGCTTGTTAAAAATTGATAAAACTTAAGACGTAGGGAATGAAAAGAATTATGATAGAAACATTGAAATCGAAAGAAGTGCAGATGAGTATTTCAAAGACAAAATTGTTGTGGATAAAATTGAAAAATAAATTTGTCAGGCAGACGGCGATAGTTCACATTCGGCAAACAAGTTTCCTTTTATCAAATATGAAGAAACTTTTTAAATTGCTTAAATACTCCGAGCAGCAGTTAAATAAATTACAAATGGCTGTGACATTACTGGTCAGGACATATATTTTCCTGCTATAGATGTATATCATTAAGCTGGAACTCTCTCTCTCTCTCTGCAATTTTAAATACTAAAATTAAAATTCAAGGAGCATTAATTCTCTAAGTTTAAAACCTCATCGGCGAAAATTATGTGATATTACTCCTGCTTGTTCTTGGCTTGAATTTGCTTGTGGAACGAAAGCTGCATCTATAGATGGTTAACTAGAAATTGATGGCCCAAGCTTGATTGATGAAAGTATACTTCAAACACTGGAAAAGGAAATGTTTGCTGCCTCCTTGAACCTTATTTTTTATGTTTTTCTGTTTGTTTTTTCAAAATAAGAACGAATTTAATCTTAATAGCGTTAAAATTTAGACGTGTATCATTTCCGCATTATTATTATTTTATACGATAGGAGTTCACCTACCACTTTATAAACTTTATAAACTTTATTAACTTTAAAAGCTTTAGCGAACACATTCTCATTATGTACTTCGTGCTTCGCTCCCGATTTTGTCCAAAATTTTATCTTTTATACACTATGTTGAACACTTTTATATCAAATGTATAATATATTTATTTATGCGCCTTAAGCTGGTATTGCTTATTCAGATATATTGCAAAATAATGTGCAAATTTTATTTTTCATGATTACTTCAATATTTAATACTTACTTTTCCACTAATTTTTATTCTCAGCTACCATTAAAAATCTATCATTTCAATAAATTTATATCTTTAAATTTCATAATATGCATTGGGTTTGAAACATACGTATTTCCAGTATCTTTTTTTTATAATTAAAAAAAAATTTCTATCATAAAAAGAACAGTCTTGTTATTAAACATTTAATTGTGACTTGTGTTGTTTTCCCATAAATTTATTCTTGTTTATTTCCAATGTCGTAAAGTGGCTCGAAGAAAAATTGTGTATATAATTTATGCGAAAAATGTTATTAGTTAAAATGTTATTGTAGCTTGTGTCGTTTTCCAAAAAGGCTATTTTTTCATTTTGAATGTATTCTTATAACTAAAGTTTATTATAAATTCATGGGTCTTATTTGAATGCACAGTTTGTTTTAACTGATGTGTTTTCGTACATTGCAACGTTTTCCAAAGATTTTATTTTTTACTTTCTCATCAGGCAAGGTATTAGATTTGTGTAAAATTTAACCCCCCTCCCCAGTTTTGGTCAAATGTTGACGTTTTGAGACCCTCTGAATCCGAAAAACAAATTTTTACAAATGTGTCTGTCTGTGTTTCTGTATGTCTGTCTGTATGTCTGTCTCTGAACACGATAACTTTTGAACAAATCATTCTATAAGATTGGCCTTTAGCACACTTTTTGAGTGTCTCAAACTAAATGTCAAGTGCGTTAGCCAGCCATTTTCGATAAAAATTCAAAAAGTGGGCATCTTTTGAATATTTTTCATACCACTTTTTCAAAATTTAAAAATTCTCTGTAGGGTTATTCATAGTATTCAAAAATTTGAACAATTTATTTTAATGACTTTTTTAAATAAATCAAAAATTATTAGAGTTATAGCATTTACAAAATTCCAAAAAACACACGAAAATTAACATTTTAAGCAAATTAACGTACGATATGAAAAAAAGTAAAGAGAAGAAATGGTTTCTTTTTGAATGCTTTACAAGATTACCATAACAACTGTTTGAATTTTGTTGAAAAATCCAAAATTCAAATTTTGACAGCACTCAAAATAATGATAAATCCAAAAATTACATGTTTCGGCCAAACCATGCAAAATATGTTAAAAGATGAATATACAAAAATTATGCATTTGAAAAAGATCTACCAATTTGTTAGCAACCACTTTTTGATAGGATGCGTAGTTTTGGCTTCAATCATGAAAAACGCAATTAACAGTAGAAAAAATATGCACGCTGTGTGGGCACATTTTTATCACAACTTTTGTCTTTTAATTCTTTTTTCGTCTCGTGTGTGGATAGCGATTTTGAAAATTGTTGAATACACATTTTTTATGATTCAAAAATTCTCTGTTCTCAATTTTTCGAATTTTTTCAAAAACTTGTCAATTTAAATTTTGATCGCACAAAAATTAATCAAAAATCAAAAATGAAATTTTGCGGTCAAACTGTGCAAGATAGGAAAAAAAATGATAAGACAAATATTGTGCACACAAAAAATATCTACAAATTTGTTATTAATCACTTTTTTATAGGACACGTAGTTTTTGTTTTATTTATAAAAAAGAAACATTGAAAATATAAAAAATAAATTTTTCGACACACGACACAAGGTAAGAAAAAATAAATAGATAACATTTTTTCACCGAAGTTAGAGCAAAACAAATTTTTAATAATGGTTTTTTTTACATTCCCATTAGAGAAGGTATTAAATATGTGTAAAATTGGACAACACCCCCCCTCCCCAGTTAAGGTTTGAAAAAATAATTCTATTAGATCGGCTTTTTTCATCAAATTAAAAATATTAGAGTAATAGCATTTACAGAATTCCAAAAATCACATGAAAATGCACCTTTTCAGCCAATTAACGGGCGATATGAAAAAATGGCAAAAGAAGACAAAGTTTGATTCCTTATATATGCCCTAGAAGATTATCCTAACAACTTTTTGAATTTTCCTGATAAATCAAAAATTCAAATTTAGACAGCATACACAGTAATGTAAATAAAGTAAAGTTTAAATCATAAAGAAAACATTGAAAATGAGCAAATTCAGTTTATGAGAAACGACCAAAGATGAAATAAAACGTTCAATAACCATTTTTTTAAAAAAAGAATGGGCATTTTTTTTAAAACGGTGCAATGAAACTTTGTCTGTTTTAATACCAGTGCAAGTTAAGAAGTATAAAAATATACATTTATGGAAATGATGTAAAATTTCAGGGATAAACTCAAGTTCGAAGCACGAGATACGTGATGAGAATATTTTTGTTAAAGCTGAAGGAGCTTTAACAAAAGAGAATTCACAATCACCACATTACTATTGTCGATGCTTTCACCCTTAGTTTTGAACAGTCTATGCACAAAGATCGACTGCGACTTAAATACAATATCGAGCGCGAAGCGCAAGATAAATATATTATCAAGCGCGAAGCGTGAGAACCAACAGTCGCGCGCCAGAGGCGCGCTTAAACCGGTGAGCCGCGCGCACAGCGCGCGACGACTACGTGCCCCCGAGACGGGCGGATTTTTTTTATTTAAAATACTATTTTTAACGAAAAAAACAAACAAAAACTACGCTTTTTGTCAGAAATAATTAATAACAAATTTGTCGATCTTTTTTGGTTGATCAAATGTCCCTTTTTACTAAAAATAAAATAAATCACACATTCATCGAGTTTTTTAGTGCGTTTTTGAAAACTATTTTCTGTAATCCACCTTGATCAAAAAAAGGATAGAAGAATATAGAATACCAAAATATTGGAAAATGAACTTCATTGAGTTCTGAGGTTAAAAAAAGCGAAAGTAGCCTTTCCTTTATTTATTTGAAAGTTTCAATGCGTAACGAAATTTCCGTATATACAATATTTACTGCAGGGAGATCTTCCTTATACAATAAAATTAATTCTAATCTTTAATATTTGAGACAAGAATCCGGCTGATCTATTTTTAGTGACCTTAATGAAAGAATCCCATGATGAACTTCTTCACTGAATAAAAACGGAATACATAGAAGTTTTTTATATTGTCTAGTAGATTATTTTTATCGAAATCAATCAATTTATTACTTAAAGCATTGATATGCCTACAAAATTTACAATTTGCTCTCATGAACATTAAACAATATGAGAAATCATATTGTCAAAGATTTGACAAAGATTTCAATAATTTCACAAGTGTTACCAAATATTTCGCAAAATTTGTAAGAATTTCAAAAAGATTGGACAAAGATTCCAATAATTTCCTAAAGATTTCAAATATTGTACAAAGGTTTCAATAATCTCGCAACGATTTTAATAATTTCACAAATATTTCAAAAATATTGCAAATATTGTGGAAACATGTCCAAATATTACAAATACATACTTCGCAAATATTTCTGATAGATCTAGAAGATTTTCCAAAAATTACAATAATTTCGCATATATAAACAAAGTATTTCAAAAGTTTATCCAAAATTCCAAAGATTTTTTAAGATTTCAAAAAGATTTCAATGATTTCCCATGGATATCAAAGTTTTGAAATATTTCACAAAGAGTGTGCATAGATTTAAAAGATTTTACAAATAATTTACTAATTTCACAAATATTATCAAATATTTTTTTTTAATATTTCAAATATTTCATGAGGATTTCAGAAAGATTTCGCAAAGATTAGAATGATTTTCCAAAGATTAAAAGAATCTCGCAAAGGTTTCAGATATATCTAAATGTCATAAAGACTTTAATGATTATTCAAAGATTTCAGAAAGATTTTAATCATTTTCACCAATATTCTCAAATATTTTAAAATATTTCAAATATTTCGCAAATAATTACCAAAGATTTTCGATCAATGTAAAAGATTTCAAAAATTCATGAATTAATTTCCAATAATTTAACCAAGAATTAAAAAATTTTACAAATAATTAAAAAATATTTTCCAAGGCTTTTAATGATTTCCCAAAGATGTCAAAGATTTGGTAAAGATATTAAATATCTCGCAAAGATTTCGGATAGATTAACAAGATTTCAACGATTTTGAAAAGATTTCGCAAAGATTACAATAATTTTTTTAAATAAGAACAAAAAAATGATTTCCCAATGATTTCGCAAAGATTTCAACAATTTCAAAAATATACCAAGTACTTCGAAAATATTTTTGAAGGATTTCAATTACTCCAAAGATGTGGTAAAAATTTAAATATTTCGCAAAGATTTCAATTATTTGTACAAATATTACCAAATATTTCAAAAAAATTTCAAAGATTTCGCAAAGATTTGGGATAGATTTAAAACATTTCATAAATACATAAATGATTTCTCATGATTTCACAAATAATTTCAATATTTTACAAATTATTTATAAATATTTAAAAAATTTCCAAGGATACCGGAAACACTTCTCAAAGATTTCAATGATTTCCTAACGAATTAAAAAGTTTCGGTAAGATTTAAACTATTTAAAAAATATTATCAAAAAATTTTTAAATTTTATGAAGATTTCAATAATTTCTTAAAGATTCACAACAATTTTTAATATTTCGCAAAAATTTCGGATAGGTTTAAAGGATTTCACAAAGGAAAACATGATTTCCCAATGATCCCATAAAAATTTTAATAGTATATAAATGTTAAAAAAATATATTGAAAAGATTTCCAAATATTTCGGAAAGACTTCTTAAAGATTTTAATGATTTCCGAACGACTTAGAAAATGTCGTTAAGATTTAAACAATTTAACAATGATTATCAAATAATTTAAAAAAATGTTTAATATTTTATAAGGATTTCAATGATTTTCTAAAAATTTTACAAAATTTTCAAATATTTCGCAAAGCTTTCGAATTGTTTAAAAAGATTTAATAAAGACTTAAACGATTTTGCAAAGATTTGTACAATTTCAAAAATGTAATAAATATTTGAAAAATATTCTAAATGTTTCATACAGATTGCAATAAATTCATAAAGATTTCGAAGATTTCGCAAAGATTTTACATGTTTCGTAAAGATTTCGGATAGATTTAAAAGGTTTAACAAAGACTTAAATGACTTTTCAAACAGCAAGATTGATTTCTTAAAGATTCTCAACGATTTCACAAAGATTTCAATGATTCCCCAAAGAAATTAAAACTATTCTAAAGGTTTTGCAAACATTTCGGATTGATTTAAAAGATTTTTCAGGCTTCAATAATTTCTCAAAGATTTCAACAGTTTCACAAATATTTGAAAATATTTCAAGAATGTTTTAAATATTCAACAAAGATTTTAATGATTTCCTGAAGACATGGATTAAGAAAATTTCACAAAGACGTAAATTATTTCAAACAGATTTTAGGTAAATTTTTTGAAAAAATTTAAACTATCTGATGAATTTAATCATTCGATTCCAGAGAGTGACAAATCAATAAATAGCCCCTCCCTAGAAGATTTCTGAGGATGGCAAAGTCGACTTCTAACAAACTTTTTCAGCGTTAATGATTATTATATCTAAAATTAAAGCTTTCAAGTATTTTAAAACTAATTTTAAGTTTTTTGAACAATTATTGTTGTTTTAGAGAATTTTTTCCCCTGTCAATCATGAAAATGTAACATTTTTCGAATCAATGATACCGTTTATGAAGATTATAGGGAATGTTTTTTATTTAGCGTATTTTGAAAGTGTTAAAACAAATCTTACAAGTTTACGTTTCTTCCCTGATAAATAATAAAAATTGAGATTTTCCTAGAAATGTTTACCCAATTAACGAATGCTAACAATAACTTTTTTTGTGTTGCAAAGTTAGTACTTTTTTTCTAATCATTTATATTTGAAGACAATTGTCAATCATTTAAACAACTATCAATCCCTAAATTATGCCTTTTTATGGGAAAGATGAAGAAAATGGTATCATTTGGAATCTTTTACACAATGTCGTTTGTCGCAAAAAGCTACTCTGGAGTTTTAAGGGTTCCCAAAATAAATATTAGGTTCGTTAAGCAGATATTTGCCATCAAAATTTAAAAATTTAAAGCACTTTCAAAATTTAAAAACTGAAAGCACTTTCAAAATTTCACATTTTTTTCAAATTTTAGAATTTTTTTCAAAATTTCTTATAGATCGGTAGAAAACTTGAAAATTATTCAAGTAAAATGTTCAATTTTCATGAAAATTAGAAAAGTTATAAACTTTTGATAATTTTGAAAATGTTCAGAAAAATAGAAAAAACATATTTTTCTGATTGATTAGGAAATTTCATCTAATTTCTTCTTCAGATATTAAATATATTTAGAAACTATCTCAGATAAGTTTTTCAATTCGACAAGAATTCAAAAAGTTAGAGCTTTTTCAAGATTTCAAAAAAAAAATGTTATGAGTTTTACCAATTTTTGCCAAATTTTCTGGTACCTGGAAAAAAGACTTGCAAATTATCCTGATGACATTTTTTAATTCGATAAAATTAAAAAAGTTATATGCTTTTCAATATTTTTCAAACTTAAAAAAAAAGGAAAAAAAATTGTATAGGTTATGAAATATCAATCTAAATTTCTACCAGATATAAAATATGTGTAGTTCGAAACTATTCTTTAAATTGCTTTGAATTAGAAATGATACAATTGCAAACACTTGCTAATAAAATTGTCCATTAAAAAAAAAGTAGAATCTTATATTTTACAATTTGGAACGCTTTTAATTAGAAATAATACAGTTTTAATTCCTTTGAATTATAATGAACGAATTTTCGAAATAGTATTTAGAAAATATTTCATTTTTAACGTTTTGGACTTGTACAATTTTCGAGATTTTCTTATCATCTTAAATCATTGAAATTCGTGATTCTTATATTTAAAATAAAATTGTCTTATTTTGTAAGCTTTAAATTAGAAATTATACAATTTCCAAATTTTTCTAATAACATTTTCTAATTTTTTAATTTTTATTGAAAAGTGTACAATTTGTAACTTTTTTAATTAGAAATAATACTATTTGGAAAACTTTTTACGATACGAAGTAACTTTACCGCTCGAGGTTTTTCTAAATTAAATAATGCTAATACTTTTTCTAATGCAAGTTCAAAAAACACTGTCAGACATGAACATTGATTTATAAAACATTTTTGCACATTGTTCATAATTTTTATGCTTCGCTGAACTGCGCTACGCATATTTCTTAAACATTAAAATTGGCTAATTTTGTAATCAGAACAGCGGTTATCATTTATTTTAGTAAACTATTTTATTTTGCTTTTTTGTTTTTGTTTTTCATTAGGGACTCTTGAGTCTTAATCAAATGATAATACAAAGCTAAGCATGGTTCGAGCCTCTATCCCCACCTAAAATCCGGGCATTTTTACTCCCAAATTTTATATCTCCCGTTTTTACTTTCAGCCGCTCAACTATCCTTGACATAATTGGAAACTGCTGAAAGCTATGATGAAAGAGCGAAATTCAGTCGGCAATAATGCCAGAAGAATAATTCTGACATAAGTTTTATCGAGTTTAGTAAACGAATTTTTTCTCCTCATTACTGACTCTAATATAATATAAATATATCAGGAGGCCAAAATTAAAGTCAACAATGTATGACAGAACGATTGTAAAATATTATATAAGCACTAGAATATTCATTTGTTACATTGTTGATCAAATTCTTCATTTATAAACTAATAAGTTTTTTCTAAAATTAGAAAAGATTAGGATTGTTCATACTCTTGTTCTGTCCTTGGCGATTATCTTAAATTCTATCGGTGACTAAAATAACATAATATATCTATGATTTCAGGTATGGGTATTTTTTTTAACCAGTAAGCAAATCAAAATTTGTGCGATATAATCTGCATTCTATCACATTGTTATTTTTCTTCCTTTCTAAACATGCAATGAGTGGAACTTTCCACGCGTCTTTTCTGAAGACCTTTTCATTCATTCGAATTAATTTTTTGAAATTTTCATTTAAAAATTATGACGAAAAACGTTGTTTTTTTCTTATTTCTGCTCTTCGAGTGATTTTTTTCACATAAATTTCAAAGAAAGCTTGACTTTTTTCTGAGAAAAATCTTGGTTGACATAATCAAACTTCCAGTAGTTATGCGATTTTGTTCCGATCACCGACAACAGCGCACAATTCAAAGATTTGTGTTCTTACATTTTCAATAAATAATTTAAAAAAATATATAATTCACATTTTTTCTAATCTTTTCATAAGTGTCATTTTTTCACGTCTTTCAAATTGATTAAAATAGGTCTTAAGTTTGTACTGTGTATATCTGTTCAAATCCAGAGTTTCGATAGAAAATGTGAAAAAATTAATGTTTCATTAAGATTAGTTGAAGACAGATACCAATTAAAAAATTTTAAAACAATTTTCTATTATTAAATTCACAGTTTGGATAGTTTTTAACAAATGTGCTTAATTTTTTACGCATTAAACTCAGAATGCCTTTCCGATGACTCTTTGCTATGATACTTCACAAATTTACCAGAAATAATTATTATTTAAATCATTTTAATAGAAAATTCAGAGTAGCATTGTTTGAGCAATGTGCAATTCTTATAGTCTTTTCGCAAAAACGTTCATAATTATTTACATTAGTAAATTGAACATATTGATTGCAAATTTGCAAACTATTGTAGAAAAGATACATTCATATTTTATCACATTAAAATTGAGCCTTTTCAGCCAAAAATAGCCAAATTCTAAATTTGTTTTTAAAAATTATTTAAATAGATAATTATTATTATAAATTTTAAATTTATCATTCCAAAATTGTATCATAAATACATTTTAAAAACACATAATAAAAGAATTTAATTTGAAAAATCGCAAATACAGTTGCAGAATGTGTTTACTCATATTATAAAAGCATAGTTTACTACGTTTGGATTTATATTTTTAAAAAGTACATTAAAAAAATTCGCTGTATTTAATCCAGCAAAAAAAAACAATATCCTTTGAAATTATCAGTTATTTAAATTATGGAAGAATTTTTTCGACGTAAGAAAACGAGAACACGTCTCTACTATCTTGATTCAATATTTTTTTATCACCCGAATACGTTTTATTTGCAGACAGGTTTATTCACATTAATTATAAAAACAGACTACTTATAAGTAGTCTTATCTTCTTTGCTTCATAAACATCACGAATCCATTCGCAGAATTGAGCCCGCATGTCAGGATTTGCAGTAAAATTTGTAAAATGGTTAAAAGCCTGAAATTCCTGCATAAATTTCGTCCCCAAACCTAAAAACCCTAAATTAACAAACCTCAAACCCACAAATTAACAAGCCACAAACCCACAAACCCCAAACCAACAAGCCCCAACGCACAAGCTCCATATCAACAAACCCACAAACACCAAACCAACAAGCTCCAAACCCACAAGCTCCGAACCCACAAGTTCCAAACCCACAAGCTCCAAACCCACAAACTCCAAATACAAAATTGAGAAATTCGTATAATTTGCGGTTAGTGGGCTTGGGGTTTGTTAGTTCAGGGTTGGTGAGCCTTGAGTTTGTGGGTTTGGGTTTGATAGATTTGTAGATTTGGGATTTGTAGGTTTGGAGCTTTTTGGTTTGGAATCTGTGGGTTTGTTAATATAGAGCTTATGGGTTTGTTCTTGTTAGTTTGTGGGTTTGGGGCTTTCTTTTTGGGGTTTTTAGGGTTGGGAACGAAATTTATGCAGAAATTCCCGGTTTTTAACCATTTTTTTAATTTTACTGCAAATCCTAACGTACTGGCTCAATTCTGCAAATGGATTCGTGATACCTATTAGAATCCCTGTAGACACCCAAAACCATTTTATGGTCTTATGTAATTAATCAGATATATACAGGTTCTTAAAAAAACAATTTAGAGAAACATATATAAAATTGCTATTATTAAAAAAATGTTTAATATGAATTTTTTTCTTTTGCAACATTGTAATAATTGATATACATATTCAAGACCTCTCAGTAAAAGGAATAGATTATTGAATCTTCCCTGCAACAATTTTCTTCGTATGTCTTCTTAAATATGTATAATGATAACAACACATGTGAACAAATTCGGGATAAGTGACCGCTAAATATTATCCGACTTATTTGACCTTCTACGTTGTTTATTTTTAACCCAAAAGGGAAAAAATCATTTCAAACTAAAATCCGTCATTCAGGAATGATTCTATGTAAAAGATTATATAATCTCAAGAGTCTTCATGACATAATTGGATGAAAAAGTTTGAAATAGCTTCCTAACTATGTTAACTACCAGGTGTATACATATGAAACCGGTATTACCATCTAGCGGCCAGTAGGCACACTTGTAGGCACTGTCGGAACTTACCATTTGTGCTAATTGGCGTATTG
>NC_046658.1:182148620-182157866 GCF_010883055.1 Belonocnema kinseyi
GGGCGCATACTTTGAATAAAATATTTGTTATCATTCTCTTGAAATAAATGTGTTTTTTTCTTGAAAAAATACCGGTTTCATATGTATACACCTGGTACAAGCAAATTGACAATTAAAACCGAAATCATTACTCGTAATATAACTATCATCCATCTGCAGTATTTGTATCCAATTATAAGATTTAGACAATCTTGGAGCTTCTCTGTGAATTCTTCGAAGACAAATATCCCTTAATGCCTTCAAGCTTACCTTACATAATTGACAGAAAGGTATCATTAAATGCCAACATACGACTATTCACTTTTATGAAAAATGTAATCCGCTATTTCTTATCGTAGAGTGGAGTTTACAATTTGACTGCTTACCTAATGGAGAACCTATTTCTGGTATTCATCCTTGCAGACCTTCTTTTCGTCTTGGCAAACCTCATTCTCCTGAAAGGTCTCTGCTTCCTGTCGAAAAACATTTTCATGGCAAGTCTCTTTCTCCTGCCGAGCCGTTTGTTTGCGTCAGGTCAAGGTGTCCTTCTGACGGATTTCATTCTCCAGTCAGTTCTCATCCTCCTACCAATCCTCTCAGTGCCAGGTCCAGGGCTTTTTCTGCCAGGCATCTTTCTTCTAAATTATTCAAGTATCCATTTGAACAACTAGAATTTATTCGCCTTATTCCCGTCACGAACCCGCACCGGCTGTTCAAAATTCAAAGATACAGTTTTTCCACCAATCAAGAAATTGGATTGCGTGGACCAGGATTTCAGTGCTTGCAACCCATGCCAACTGAAGAACAGACTGTTTTAACAACATCCACTGGTGACGTCGTTGCATTATTAGTGGACAATAAATATTTTCGTGGAATATTCACAGAAAGATGTGGCTATGAAAAATGAGTAAAAATAAATGTGGACAGTGCCTTGGTTGAAGATATGACACCAGAAGAATGTGGGGAATTTCCCATAGGCAACAAAACCCTAATCTCAAGACATTTTAAAATAGCAAATGTTAAGAACTTACCTCTACGTCATTAAATGAGTTTAAAAAAATTTTAAACAAAAATATGATATTGTATGTGATCCGAAGTAGGATCAAAATTCTTTAAGTAACATTTAAGTACATTAAATAATCAAGATGACATGGTTCGCAAGGCTTCCATCTTTTGTCAATTTACCATTTTTACATTCTCATCAAGAGAAGGTATTAGATTTGTGTAAAGTTTAACCCCCCCCCCCCCCCCCCCCGTTTTTGTCATATGTCCACGTTTTGAGACCCCCTTCATCCGAAAAACACGTTTTCACGCATGTGCCTGCCTTGTGTGTGTGTGTATGTGTATGTGTCAGTCTGTAGATTTTTAGTTTGTCAGCACGATAACTTTAGAAAGAATTAACAGATCAGATCGGCCTTTGTTATACTCTTTTAGAGTCCTAAAATAAAGGTCAAGTTCGTTATCCAGCCATTTTGGATGAAAATTAAAAAAGTGAGCGTATTTTGAAAATTTTTGAGACCACTTTTTTTCAAAATTCAAAAATTTTCTATACGGGATCTATAAGGATCAATTGTTTGCCAGATCCTTACGACTTTTTTCTATGAAAAACAAAATTTACAAGAGTTATAGCATTTATAAAATTCCAAAAAATCAACATTTTAAGCCAAATAACGGACGATATGAAAAATGGCAAATGAAGAAAAATGTTTCTTTTTCTAATGCTCTACAAGATTATTCTAAAAAACAAAAAGAAAGCAAAAAGTTTTTGGTTTCTTACCTAAAGGATTGCCGCACATTGGGCATAAAAATGAATTGTTTGGTTCAGAATAACGTACAGCCCACAAACCTTTACCGATTTCGACAAAAAAAAATTATAAAAAAAGTTTATAAGATTTCTAAGAGAATTGTCTAGCCTGATTTTTGAATTAGGTTTTCATTTTTTTCATAATTAAACAAATATAACGAAAAAATGGCCTTTATTCAATTTGACGTTCCCGGTGCTCGTCAATAACAGGATGATGGTTGAAATCGCTCAAGTTGCATAAAATAGCATTAGTTAAAGATATTCCAATATGAGACAATATTAATAAGAATTTGTTATCAACAAATTATTTGTTAAACAAATTTTTTTACGATTTTCCATAAATACACGTTTTTTTAGTTATGTTGCAAGAAATTGCAGTCGAAACAATATTATGTAAGAAAAATTGTATTTTGATTATAATCCTTTAGATTATAAACAAATTTAATATACAAATGCAGTAAGCAAGCATTTTTCAACAGAAATATTAATTTTTTTCTATGTCAATTTTTATGAATGCGGAAATTTATTATAATTTTAGGAAAATTTATAATTTGTTGATTATTCTTATGATTTTTTTTAAGAAATTTAATTTCAAAATTGCATTATTCGGGCGTTTGTCGACAGAAAAATTCGTTTTTTTTCAATGGCAGTCTTTTCAGTTGAGAACTTCATGACTGTTGCAGCGAATTCATAATTTGTTGATCAATTTCATAATTATAACTTTATCAGACTTTTAATTGGGATCTTCATAATAAATTCAGCAACATTTATGATGAGTTGACAAATTTTACGATTTAAAAAACAAATTTAACAAACAAATTCATCACTGGGGCATCTTTGGACGCAAAAATTCGTTGTTTTCGATTTCAGTATTTTCAGTTGAGAACTTCATGACAGTTTCAGCGAAATTCATAATCGGTTGATAAATTAAATATTTTTAAAAAACAAATTGAATAAACAAATGCATTATTTGAGCATCTGTCGATAAATGCCCGAATAATACATTTTTTTATTAAATTTGTTTAAACAATCTTAAGATTAATAAAAAAATTATGAAATTTGCTGCAAATATCATAAAGTTCCGAATTTTAAAAAATCTAAATAAAAAAAGCGAATTTTTCTATCGAAAAATGTCTGATTACTGCATTTGTTCTTAAAATTTCTTGTAATATAACTAGAAACAACGTATGATTATGGAAAATCATAGAATACATTTTTTCGTCAAATAATTTGTTTATAACAAATTTTGTTGTTTAATAATATATCTATAATATTAAAACATTGAAAAATCAGGCTCGACAACACTCTTAGAAATCTTAACAGCTTTTTTTTGTTCAAAGCGCTCAATATTTGTGGGCTTTACGTTATTATGAACCAAAAATGTCATTATTTTCCCACGGTGGGCCGGGAACGTGAAAATGAGATCATATAAACTCCCATCTAACACAACGCTGCTGAAGTTTGGTTGAACTTCTCAGAAATGAAATGAGTAAAATCCAGTTTTTTCAAAACCGGCAGGAGTTGCAGTAAAATGTTTAATAAACAATTTTTTTAAAGGATGTGCATTTTTTTAAAAGAGAGAATGAAACAGCATCTGTTTTAATATCGATGCATGCTATGAATAGTAATAATATATTCTTTCCCCATGTTCGCAAATATTTATTGTGTCATTTGAAGTGTCCCAGAAGGCGTCTTTTACTTCTCTGGGATCACTATCAACTGGCGCGTAGCATGTTATGATAAATAGTATTGTGATTCCTACTTTCATTCTAGCCCACAGCAGTCTGGGAGATACGAAATCAACGTGTTGCAAGGCGGATTTGAAATATGGTCTGGAGTAGACAGTGAATCACATGGTAAACAAGGAGTACACCTGATTATGAATGAAAGAGCAAAGCAGCATCTCGGAGACCATGATTTCATATCTCCCAGACTGATGTGGGCTAGAGTGAAAGTCGGAATCAGAAGACTATTTATTATAGCATGCTACGCGCCGGTTGATAGTGATCCTAGAGAAGTAAAAGACGCCTTCTGAGACACTTTAAATGACACAATAAACATTTGCGAACATGGGGAAAGAAGAATTCTACTCGGAGACATAAGCGGATGGGTAGGCATCCAAAATCAGGATATCGAAAGAGTACTAGGTAATTTTGGAGATTCAAGAATAAACTACACCGGAGATAAATTAGGTGGTCTATGCTTAGAAAGGGGTTTTTTATTACAAATACTTGGTTGAGGCATAAAATGATCCACATGTACACCTGGTCTAAAGAAAATAGCCGCAGCATAATTGACTTTGTTGTTGCGAATGAAAGACTAAGAGAATTAGTCAAAGATACAAGGGTCATGAGGATAGACGTAGAAATGATTATAGACACGAAAACAGGATAATCAAACGATTAGTTAAGAAACTTAAAGATACAATTAGAACAGAAGAAGAGATAAAAATACAAAACGACTTTAAAGGAAGCAAGGAACTGCTTTATAAAGAAATAAAAGGAAACAAAAGTATAGAATTTGTCAACATGAGAAATAGTGATGGGAAAATGCTAAATGATGCAGACGGGATACTAGAGGCTTTCAGAGACTATTTTAGGAGGCAATTCGGAGATGAAGCTACAGGAAGCCACTACTGCGATGTAGAACACGATTTGTTAGAAAACGAAATTGAGGAAGTCTGTGTCACTGAGGTTAACGATATAATTAAGAACTTGAAAAGCGGTAAGGCTGCCAGGGTAGACAGTATTAACGCTGAAATGCTTAAACACGTTGGCGAGTACATACCACATGGACTGTGCGAACTGATAAATTTATGTTTCGAGATGGGAGACGTCCCAGACGATTGGAAAAAAGGGATTATCTGATCAATATACAAAAGAAAGGGAGATAGAAGCTACTGCAATAATTACAGAGGGATTAGCTTATTAAGTACCGTAAGTAAAATATACTCAAAAATACTTATTCGTAGGGTAATGAAAATAACAGAAGCAAAGATTTGGGAAGTCCAAAATGGGTTTATGCCAGGAAGGTCATGTACAGATCAAATATTTAGCTTGAGACAAATAACAGAAAAAAGTTTGACAGTAGGAAAAAAAGTTTTCCGTGCATTTGTTGACCTAGAAAAAGCTTTTGATAAGGTAGATAGAAGTAAACTTTGAAAAGTCCTGAAAGAGTATGGAGTCAATGGATGGCTCCTACAAGCTATAAAAACATTATATACGGGTAGCAAAGCGACTGTAAGGGTGAATGGGAAATTGAGTGACTGTTTCGATATTATTCAAGGAGTTAGACAAGGATGCGTTATATCTTCATGGTTATTTATATTATTTATGGACCAGTGTTTAAAAATGGCTCTTTTCGACGAAGTGGGTGTGGATCTCGAAACAGTACGGGTACGTGCGTTAGCGTTCGCAGATGATAAGGTTGTTATGGCAGAGTCTATCGAAGACTTACAAAGAATGTTGAATAAACTAGATGCAAGCATGAAGAGCATGGGCCTCAAAATTAACGCAAATAAAACAAAAACTACGGTGTTCGAAGGAAAGAGTGAGAAAACACTATGCAAAATTTTATTAAATGATGAGAGAATTGAACAAGTTGATAAGTTCATATACCTTGGTAGCTTATTTACTAGGAACGGGAAGATAGACGAGGAATTAGGTAGACGCATAAACGAAGGTAAGAAGGTTATTGGTAGAGCAGGCCCCCTTATCAGAAGTGAAAATATATCAAATAAAGCTAAAATGGCAATACATAATTCTATATTTGCACCGACTGTACTATACGGTAGCGAGATATGGACTTATCAAGAAAAAGATAAGATTAAAATTAACGCAATTGACATGAGATTCATGAACAAAATATTCAAGTGTATCAAGGTAAAGTAAATGGCAGCGTGCCCAGAAGTAGACCGCGGAAAGAATGGTTAGAATGTGTGAATGAGACCCTAGTTAGAAGAGACATAAGAAGTCACAGAAACACGAGAGTCTGCATGAAAAAATGCATGAACATAAAAGAAGCTAGAGAAGTATGCCAGGACAGGAAAGTATGGCGGCAAATAGTTAATAAAAAGAGAGTCAGCAGAGTGAATAACGCCTGAAACAAAAGACCTTGGCCACTAATGGACCCAAGTGGGGAGCCTTACAGAACGACTTTGTGAGGATCTTCACTTGGGGTGCTTGCTAGAGAGATTGATCAGCAACCTGGGTCGGAGCAGTGTTGCGAAGCGAACGTGTTATTTACATAAATAACACGAGAATTCTGGATCAATCTGAAAATTATCTATCCCTTCCCCCACATTACTCCTCTCCCCACCGAGTGAGTAACGCCTACCCCGAAAGGGAAATAGCTTAATGGTGTAATAAATTTTATCGCGCTCGATAACGTATTTACCTCGCACTACGCTGTCGATCTTTGTGCATACACTTTTTAAAACTTAAGGGGAACGCATCGATAACATTAATTTTGTAATTAATTTTATTAATTACAATAAATTAATAATTTTAATTTTGTAATTTTTGTAATTTTTTTTAAAGCTCCTTCGGTCTTAACGAACACATTCTTATCACGCATCTCGTGCTTCGAACTCGAGTTTATCCCTGAAAAGTTGTTATAATAATCTTGTAGGACACTTAGAAATCAAACTTTTTCTTCTCTTGCCTTTTTTCATATCGTGCGTTATTTGGTTTAAAAGGTTCATTTTCGTATTGTTTTTCGGAATATTGTGAACACTTTTACTTTGGTAATTTTTGGTTTTATGAAAAAAGTCATCAGAATAAATTAATCAACTTTTTGAATACTATAAACACCCGTACACAAAATTATTCAATTTTGAAAAAGTGGTCTCCAAAATATTCAAAATGCGCTCACTTTTTGAATTTTATATTCAAAATAACTGGCGAACAAACTTGACCTTCAGTTTCGGACGCTAAAAGAGTGTACCAGAGGCCAATCAGATAGAATAATTTTTTCGAAAGTTATCGTGCTCGTTTTGTCAAATGTCTACGTTTTGAGAACCCCCGAATCAAAAATACAGGTTTTTATTAATTTTTCTATCTTTCTATCTGTATGTATGCATGTATGTTTTTATGTATGTATACATGTATGTATGTATGTATGTATATCAGGCTGTGGGCATGATAACTTTTAGAAAAAATAATCTATTCTATTGACCTTTGGCTCACTCTCTGAATATCAGAAACTAAAGGTTAAGTTCATTAGCCAGCTATTTTGGATAAAAATTCAAAAAATTAGATTTTTTTCAAGTTTAAAAAATTTTTTGTACAGATATTTATAGTATTCAAAAATAATTAAACTGTGCACAATAGGTGAAAAAATATGTACACAAAAATAGTGCATTTTTAAAATATCTACAAGCTTGTTATAATTCACTTTTAGATTGAATGCGTATTTTGTGTTTTAATCGTGAAAACCTATATGAACAATAAAAAAATCAGCCCGCTGCCCCTGTTTTTGTCAAATCACCACATTTTGAGACCCCCAGAATCCAAAAAACAGGTTCTCACGAATGTGTTTCTCTCCCTGTATGTATATATGTGTCTATGTATGTATGTATGTATGTATGTATGTATGCATGTATGTTTGTATGACAGGCTGTGGGCACGATGAATTTTCTAAAAGTTATTCTATTGGATTGGCCTTTGGCACACCCTCTAAATGTCAGAAACTAAAGGTCAAGTTCGTTAGCCAGATATTTTGGAGGAAAATTCAAAAAATTCAAAAATTTTGAAAATTTTTGAGGACAATTTTTTCAAGTTTCAAAAATTTTCTGTACAGATATTAATGGTATTCAAAAAAAGGAACAATTTATCAGAGCGACTTTTTTTGATAAAACTAAAATTCACCAGAGAAAAAAAACTAATAAGATTTCTAAGAGAGTTATCCAGCCTGGTTTTTGAGTTACGTTTTCAATTTTTTGATAAACAAACAAATATGACGAAAAAATGGCATTTTTTCTTTTTGACGTTCCCGGTGCTCGTCAATAACAGGAAAATGGTTGAAATCGCTTAAGTTTTTTCAAGTGATTTGTTGATTATTCTTATGATTTTTTAAACAAATATAATACAAAAATGCATTATTCGGGCGTTTGTCGACAGAAAAATTCGGTTTTTTCAATGCGAGTATTTTCAGTTGGGAACAAAAATTCATATATTTTTTATCAATTTTATGATTTTTTTAAAACAAATTTAATAAAAAAATGCATTATTGGGGCATTTGTCGACGGAAAAATTCTTTTTTGTTTCAATATCAGACTTTTAATTGTTATCTTCATAATAAATTTGGCAACATTCATGATCTGTTGACAAATTTTATGATTTTTAATATATATTTTTTTTTAAAACAAATTTAATAAACAAATGCATTCTTAGAGCATGTGTCGGTGAAATTTTATTTTTATCAATATCCTAATTAAAAAAATTGGTTTGAAAAAATAATAAAATGTATCCATTCATTATGAATGTTGTTTAAATTTCCAGCAAATTCCCATCTGAAAAGACTGGCATTGAAAAAAGCGAATTTTTCTGCCGATAAATGCCCGATTAATGCATTTGTTTATTAAATTTGTTTAAACGATCATAAGATTATTAAACAAATTAGAAATTTTTCTGTAAATGTAATAAAGTTTCAAAAAAAATGTTCAAATTTCTTTCAATATAACTAGAAAAAACGTATGATTATGGAAAATCATAGAAATCATTTTTTCAACAAATAATTTTTGTACAAAAAAATTTTGTTATCCAATATATAATATTGGAACATCTTTAGCTAATATTAGTTCATTAAACTTAGGCGATTTCAACACATTTCCTGTAATTGACGAGCACTGTGAACGTCAAACAGATCAAATGGCCATTTTTTCGTCATATTTGTTTATTTATAAAAAATTGAAAATCTAATTTAAAAATCAGGCTCGACAACTCTGTTAGAAATGTTAACAGTTTTTTCAACTTTTTTTTGTTCAAATCGATCAATATTTGTGGACTGTACGTTATTTTTAACTAAAAATGTCATTTTTTCCCCACTGTGGGCCGGGAATGTAAAAATGAAATCATATGAACTCCCATCTAACACAACGCTGCCGAAGGTTGGTTGAACTTTCGTGTGCTTTTTGGAACTTTTTAAATCCTATCACTTTGGCAATTTTTGATTTTATGGCAAAAGTTATAAGAATAAAATGTTCGACTTTTTAAATACTATGAATAACCGGACAGAAAATTTTTGAATTTCAAAAAAATTGCTCTCAAAAATATTCAAAATGTGCCCATTTTTTGCATTTTTATCCAAAATGGCTGGCTAATGAACTTGACTTTTAGTTTAGGATAAAAAACGAGTGTACTAAAGGCCAATCTAATAGATTAATATTTTCAACAAAAATCGTGTTCACAGCCATACATACATTCATACATACATATATATATATATATATATATATATATATA
>NC_046658.1:182157966-182197475 GCF_010883055.1 Belonocnema kinseyi
AAAACCTGTTTTTCGGATTCAGGGGGTCTCAGTACTTGGACATTTTACAAAAGCTGGAGGGGGGGGGTCAAATTTCACACAAATCTAATAGCTTCTCTGATGATAATGTAAAAATATAATCTTATTATTTCCGACGGAAGTAAAATTTTAAAAATAATATTCAATTAGCTAACTGCTTACAATTATTATTAATGCAAAGTAGGTTCAACAAATTGAGGATGTGACCAAAAAAGATTATATTGTGAGTGCTCGTATACAAGTTCTGAAAATTAAAAAATTCAAGTTCCAGAAAATTCATATTTTTTGTCGTAAGCAGTTTAATATTAGTAGAATGGATCAGAGCCACAGGTAGAATAAATCCAACACCTGTTAAATATTTTCGCAGTAAACAAGAAATTTAAATATTTAAATATTTTGTTATATAACTGATCGTGACCGTTTGGATAACTGAGATTCAATCCCACAGAAGATTCGTAATATAGGAAAAATTGATAAGGTGAAGAAGACAGTGTCTCTATACAGAGAAAAGTTTGGTGGAGCCACTCATCTAACGATTTTAATTGTCGCGCCAATCACACAGTGAACAGCGCCACTTCTGCTCAGTAGAACGGCCCCACTGATTTGGGAGAACCGTCACCCCGAACAGGTCGAACCGTTTAACAAACAAGATAGTCGAGCCGTTCTGCACATGCGGTGCTTGCAGCACAGTTTCGCGCTTAGGCAGTTTAGGAAAATATAGAACCCACGTGCCAGAACGACTGATCTCCGCAAGTTTGGGATAACCAGTACACCGAATGTGTAGCAGACGTCACACCAAACCGAAATGCAGCAATTCTATGGCCGCTAGGGCGACGGTTTTCCCTAACGGCTCTCTATGTTGGGTAAATCTATTTCGCAAGTGGGTTTAGTAAAAACATTCAATAATCTAGTGCAATATTCTCAGGATATGTTTAATACAAGCGTTATTTGTTAACTTAGCAGAATAGAATTTATTTACTATTTTGTGCTGTTTTTCTTCTCCACCATCTTCTTCTTCAAGGATCGATGGTCTTCTACTGAAGCAGCCATATAAGAGCGGAGAACTACATAATTATAGTTGCAGGAAAGGTGGTATACGAAACATAAATTGGATAGGTATGAGTACTCGCCGTAGCTGGAAGAGAACACTGGTGCCGGGCAGTCCAGTGTAGAAAGATTCGCACAAAATTCCAACTAAAGAAAAAAAAGTGCCTTTGACACCTGCTGTTACTTACCTTTAGACTGGCTCTAATCACCTTGAATTGGAGTGAGTAAAGATCGAGAGGACCTGTTGTTCGAGAAAAAACACGTCATATCTTTGAAGACATTATCCAGTTTTGACCAAGTTTAAGTCATTGTTGTGTCCATGAAATGTTTTATCAGCTAGAAGGACTAAAAGTGCAACTTTACATTAAAGTTGCCGTCGATAAACAATATAAATTGAAGGCCTACTGTTACCGGCTTTAAGTGGAAAGTATTTTCACAATACGAACATCGAAAATGGCGGCTCTCCTAGTCTGCGTGGCGTTGCGAAAATCGCAGTATGCAGGTGAGCAAGTATAAAACTCCTTTACAAACCCTGGAGTTTCCAAGTCTCTTATTACAATCCCTAGGCTTTGTTATCAGAGACTTGGAAACTCTAGGGTTTGTAAAGTAGTTTCGTTCATAATAGTTTATAACAACATGTTTCCTTCACGCTCTAATTTAATTTAATTGATCTTACCTGCACCAACTTAAGCCAATAAAATTCAATACTGGATTAACTAGGTCCAATATAGCGGCACAAATCAGAATTGGAGAATCCCATGTCTCCAATTTCCCTTGTATATTACGCCATCGATCTAAAGCAATTTGCAACGATGTTTCGAAAAAGGAAGTAACAAATCCTGCTAACTAATCATGATAAGAGCTGCTCTGTAATCACAAACAGACCGCTTACTCTTTAGTCATCGTGCTATTTTATTTCTACCGCTCCTGAGCGCGCAGCATTTAACGGACTTTATTTTACGAGATTCCAAACTAGAATATAAGTCAATATGATTTGCTTCAGAGGATCAATAAAAATTAAGGAGCACAACTTCAGGGCGTACTAGCATCAGTATGCAAAACAGAATGACAGTTGGCGATTTTCGAAAAACATTCCTTTCTGCCAAATGCAAGTTTTGCAAATCGATAATCGATCCTTCATCAAGATTTGCTGATATTTGAAAAACAAACATCCACAACTTTAATAATCATGAATTTAAATAAACGGAGTTAAGTTAATGATTTTTTAAAAATTTGATTAAAAATTTTATTGTAAACGGTTTTTATTGATCATCATTCAGATCAGAGGTTTAAATAATTTTATAATATGTTAAGTACTAGAAATTTTGTAACAGATAATTGATATCGAAATTTGAATCATGTTGATCATTAATATAATTAAGAAAACGTTGCATCCATTTCATCCATTTGCCGCATCAACTTGATACCTGATAGTTTCGTGTATTCTTTTAAATTAAAGTACAGATTTATGATCTTTTCGAAATGAATAAAAAAACAAAGAATCTGAATAAAAAATATACACTGACACATTTGCATAAAATTTTCTCGTGAGCAAGTGTAAATTGGTAAAAAATGATTGAATTAAAAAATGTGCATTACGCAGAAAATCCCCGCTCATCCAAAGTACACTAAAATCGATGTTTATTCAGTTGCAACAAATTTGAGCCACTCAGATTCATTATGAGAATCTAGGGGGAAAGCATCATTTAGAGACTGATTTTTTCTCATCCAGAGCAACGTGAAATATCGTCTGCAAACTGTCAGTGATCTGTCAAAATGATTTTGTCGGGCGTTACTTGGGTGAAATAGATGTTGATAAGCAGGTAAGTTATAATAATAGTTAGCTAACTTTTCATTTCGTCCCAAATACCAGTGACTATTAGTGTCTTGAAATAAAAATTGTACTTGGCGTAGTATAATTTCCAAATCTTAGGTTAGTCAAAACAAACATGACTTTTAAACCACCAAAGCCGGAATGTAAAAACTGACTCGTGACCGTCTGCCTCTAAATTGATGCCTGTTCATTCAAAATAATTTCCTCTATATTTTCTGTATTTAACAGAATGAAGTCAGCTGGTCGTTGAAGTGAAAACACCTAATTGTATATGTAGACGGTCATGACTTTTCTATGCATCCCGGATTTAGTTTAAATATCGACAGCCATGACTAACCTAACATTTTGAAGTTGCATTAGGAAGTAATCATTTTATTCTAAGTGACAAGTACGCACTGTTCAATTAAAGAATGTTAAAAATTAGGGTAAATATCATTTCAATTTGTTTTATTTACTCTTATATCGCAAGGCGAATAGTTGCTTTGACAGGTGTTAAGGTGGCTGACAGCGCGACTCAGCACTCCACAACTCTCGGCATGAGCCAAAATTCAGTCTCCAAATGATAAATTCTCTTAGATGCCCAGATGTGTAACTACGTTCAGAGGAATAAATTTGAGACTGAAAATTCTCTCAAATGCTCATTGGGAGACAAACGAAATTTGAATGATATTAATATTGATGTTCTTCATGATCAAAAATATCTTGGGAAGTTACTATCACAGTGATACAAAATTTACTGAAGCTTCGTTGGCTCAGTTTAGTTAAATACATATTTTGTATTCTTTTTACATATTTGCAGAATTTATATCAGTTTTTTAAAGTTTTAAATTGTTCATTATAGCTCACACTATATACATTTTTCATGTACGCACCGTACTTCCCTAAGATCTTAAACATTATGCAAATTATGTTGTTAATTTAAACGAATTTCGTAACTGAATATTATCTTTGGAGCTTAATAATGAAATGTAAATCTCTCTGAAGAAAAGATTTCACATTTCCAATGTATGAAATAACGATTATAGGACATAAAATAAGTCAAGAGAGTACTGGAGTAATCTCCAGATTCGTTTAAAATTCAACATTTTCATTAGTATATTAATCAGTTTTTCCCTAATTAAGAAAGATGAGGATTGCTCATAATCTTATCCTCACCTCGGCTTTTATCCTCAATTATTTTGGTGAATATAATAATAAAATATATCTACAATTTTAGGAATAGGTATTTTTTTAAGCTATACGTAAATTAGAATTTTTACTACTTAATCTGTATGCTATCCCATTCTCTTCCGAAAATTATTTTCGTTTTTTTAATGTAGTCTTAATTTATTCAGAGGAATCAGGAATGTGTTTGTTAAAAATAATTCAATTAAGACAGTTAACATACTGATAAGGAATTGGTGCTTTAAAAACCAGAACGTACAATCCCAACTCTACGCGTTGAAATTTAGGCAATTGCCTTTACATTTTCAGAGTTTATTTTCCTTAGACTGATTTCGGGGGGACAGAAAAGTAAACAGTGGGGGCCCCCTCACTCGTTTTCATTTGGGATATATATATAATGTCGCAACATACCTTGGCCCACTACCTTGAGAAACTGCGTGAGCCAGCAGTTCTAGGAAGGCTGAGAACGGAGTGACTGAAAGCGAGAGTTTGGTGTACTGGGGCTCAAAGTTTCATCCTAATGTCAAAATAGATATTTTTAAATAATCAAAACTCCCTTTTTTTAAATGCGAATTGAATTTTCCATGAGTGATTTCTGAAAGGGTTTCCATGTTCTTCGATCCTATTAAATCAATTTTCTTAATTTTTATAAACAAATTAAGATAAGAGTATATCCAAGCGAAACCAAAAGAGATTTTGTTGCGGTTAATTTTGAAATAGGTAAAATTGAATTTTTCGCATCGAAAAAAACAAGATTTAATAGAGCTGACATAGTTATTATTTGCAATGTAGTAGCCAGACTTTAACAAGTGAAGTTAATTTTTATTGCAGGTAAAGATGTTTCTGAAATCGCTTTAAATATAAACGAATATAGGTACAAAATTGATTCTAAATAAGCGTTTTCTTACTCTTCTTTCCCTTTTTGTTCATAGGTTGGCTCCTGCCCGCTAACTGATGATCAATCTTTGTTGCCACCAAGTCTCTAGAAAAGTACCTTGCTAATTAGGGTGGTCCAAAAATGCATTGCAAATTTTTTTTGCATGTCTGAGGGTAACAAACCCCCCCCCCCCATTTTATTCCAAATTCGAAAAAAGAAATTCCCCAATTTTTAATTTTTTTATTTTAACAGGTGCCGGTTTGGACTTGAATTTTCCCATGTAAAACGCACGGGGAAAATCACTTTTTTTTAGTTTTTATAATCATTTATTAGGGTTTGGAAAAATGTGACGGAAAAGAATGGGGGCCTGTAGAGAATTATCGAAAGATTTTTTTTTAATTAACAATTATTACTATTAGTCTAGTGGAATATTTATTAACATTGGTTCATTAAATTTTTATTATTTAAATTAATGGAATTTGTTTAAACCATTTTTTTCGAAAATTCGTCTTGTTCCTTAAAAATTATGACAATTGGTCTAGTGGAATATTTATTACCATTAGTTCATTAATTTTCAATTATATAACCAAATGGAATTTGTTTAAATAATTTTTCACGTTCTTATAATTTATGACTGAGAAATTATTAGAATTGTTCGAAATTTGACACCACATTTTTTCAACTTTTTACGATGGCGTCTGTTTCCGTCCGTCCGGCCGTCGGTAAACACGATAACTCTCGAAAAAATGAACGGATCAAATTCATCTTTGGCACACTTTTTTTAGGTCCTAAAAGAAAGGACGAGTTCGTTAAACAGCCTTTTTTGATAAAAATTCAAAAAGTGAGCGCAGTTTGAACATTTTTGAGACCACTTTTTTCTGAATTTGAAAATTCTATTTACGGATATTTATAGTATTAAAAAGAATAAACAATGTATTCTTAGGAGTTTTTTCGATAATAAGAACATTCTCAGAGCCATAGCATTTTCAAAATTTTGTAAATCAACCGAAATTCAAAATTTAAGGCCAATAAACAAATTTTCTGATTTTCTTGAAAAATCTAAAATTCAAGATTTAATTGCATAAGAAATAATGAAAAATCAAAAATTCCATTTTGTGGTCAAGCTATGTAGGATATGAAAAAAGATAAATTAACACAAATTGTTATCCCAAAAAAGATCTACAATTTCGTTAAGAATCACTTCTTGATAGGACCCAATTCAGAACATGAAAACGCATATAAATACTGCCATCTAAAAGAGATGTTTTTGATAAAGTTTCATTCAAGAATTCCAAATGCAAAAAATAAATACCCGAGTGCGAATCGCGAGATTCAACGCTATTGCTAATCCAATAAGTTTAATATCGACTCTGGCATAAAGTGCTATCCTAGGTGTTTCTACTGTACTATCATAAAACACTGATCCGCTCTTGTTACCTGAACCTCTTACTTTCACCTTTTAAGCCCAAAGTTCTTGTATTAAAGCAAAAGCTGTTTATTCCTCTATCAAACTTCTGCTTAAGAAAGCAGACGCTTCTTTGCCATGATGAAGACTTATCTGGATAAAATCCGGGCTGTAAAGGGGACATCTAGGGTCCATCTTAACTACCAGTTAAATCTTTCATATTTTTCCCAAGACAAATCCGGTGCTCTATCTAAGGTTATGAGCTTGATTTTTGAGAGGATCTTCATATTGATCCTCTCCAATTCATAGTGAGGTCTGCAGTCGATTTTCTGGGCACTTTTACCACTCCTGGCTCTGCAACTATAACAAGTTGTGTAGCCTGTCTACGCTCTTTGACGCCAATAACTTTCCATCCTCCCGTTTTAATGGTTGGATTTTGGATTACTACCTTTTCAAGTACTTTTGTTGGCTCCATGGGCACATTAGGAATCAAAACTAGCAGATTTACTGGCCTTGGGAGACATTTGCTGTAAATCAATTTGATCTTAACTTCCACCCAAGGTTGTAATCCGCCAACAGCTTTAATGAGCCAAATTTGAGATAATCCTTGCAAACATACAACGATAAGGGTATTATTTTTGAAGCCGCAATCTTCGGCTATAACTACTTTAAGGTGACTTTAAAGAGCCAGGCTATAAGAGATTGTAGGACCTTTCAGCTCAACTGCATATTCTTCTGTTCCCTAATTTTATTCGGGCTATTAGAAATTACTGTAGTTGTTGTGTTCGATTGATTTAACAATGCACGTCTCAACCTCTTCCTAGCAGCTTTCGAAAATCTAGCTTAAACCCTTTTATAATGCTACAATTGTACATATCAGGATAGCCTTTTTATGAGGATCCTTTCATTTCACCCAGGAAGATCTGTTTTAATGAAAATCATAATAAAGGCATATTGTATTCACTGTGATATATATTTCCTTTTATCGTCGATCTGATAAGAGGATCCGGCAATTAATATTATATTAAACAAGAGTTGCATGGCATAATATGAGTTTTTAGAAAGTAGTGTGTAAGAAGGAGTGGGGATATAAAGATCAACGTTAATGACGTCATCCGTGTTGGCACTGCTTTAGCGGCTCTAAGAGATAAGACTCTAACTTGGTTTACATACTTCTCATTATATAAATTTTGAAAACAGTTTAAAGACATTCAGTAACTTAATTTTTTCCTTGTAACTGACTTGAGTACAATGTAAATACTCTGATTAGAAAACATGAGGCTTGTTTATAGTCTGGTCTTAACTTTGGCGATTGTAATTAATTCTATTGGTAAATATGTAATAATATAATATATCTATAATTTAAGGAATATTCCTTTAACATATGCGCAAATCAGAATTTTGGCAAGTTAGCGGCATTCTAGACAAAAAAACTAGGGACTCAATTGTGTTTCATGTCATTTTCTTACAAACTCATTTTAAACTTTACTTCTGTTTGCTCTCTTGATGAACATAAAGCTGAACTTTTAAATTACTTTCAATATTCGCATTGTTATATGTGAAACAATTATGATTCAATTTTATTTCAGTACATTTTAAGGCCGTTTCTTAACTGAGATTGACATAAACAAATTCATTGGTTACTTGTTAATATTTAAATTAAAGATATAGTTTGTTCTTGTATCTCCAACCAAAATATTTTTTTCAGTGAGACAAAATATTTTGTTATACTTCAATAAAAACTTACATAAATTTAATAATAATTTCGTTTCCTTCATCATTAATTACTTGGCTTGAATAGACACAACAAACAAAGCTTTTTAAAACAATTTTTTTCTTTTGTAATTATAAAAATTAAGGACAACAAAAACGTTTTTTATCGTTTTTTATTTAGATTCCTAAAATTTTACACTCGGTATCTTACGTCATGTCAACGTACGCAAAGGAAAAATTTTAAAGAATTGAGTTTGTCTTTACTTGGCCTTAAAGAGGCAAATAATGACTCAACAAAAATTTTTGCAAATAGAAAACTTACAGTAGTTAAAAGTCGATCGCTTTTCAGTAACTGAATTTTTTAATAATAATGTAGTAATATTTTAGCATTTGTGCTTATTTCCAAAATGCAATGCTGCACGTGGCATTTGGCAGGTTTTTGTGAGTGAAAAGAATTAGAAAGATTACTTTTATATGAATACAGTAAAGTGAAATTGATTAAATCTATATATAAAAAATATTTTCTGCTCTCGATTATAAACTAGAAACTTGTAAATAGCTTATTGATTAATTTCACAATATTGTTTTTTTTATTGTTTGAATGAGGCTGAAAATGTTACACAATTGGCTAATGAAACTTAAACTGTGTGTACTTTTTTTGTAACTAAACCATGAATTTATTCTAATATTAGTATAAGAGTGGTAAATGTACATTGTCATTCAAGAACAAATGAAGGGTCCGCGGTTTAAACTGTTAACTGACATTTTTTTGAAACTTGATTTTTTGTATTTTCTGGAACATTTTTTATACGCAGTTAATATTCCGCAAGCAAAACAGCAAATTTCATTTAATTTTTTATTAATGAATTTTCGAAAATCGAGTTTTGGTATCTAGAGCATAGCTCAAATGTGCCATCGATTTAAATTCTTGCGCCACAAAACTGTAGGAATTATATCAGGTGTTACTACGACAAAAATTTGGCGCATCATTGATAACCAAGTTATCAGCAATCTAAAGGGGGGGGGGGCTGGCGCGATTTTTCTAGACTAATTAAATTTTTCCAAATTCATCATACCTATCTTTCATAACTTCAAATGCGCTCAAATGCGCCACCACTAAAAAATTTGGCGCTAGCTAATTAACAAAGATATCATATTTGGGAGGAGGCAGTGTAACGCAGGTGCTAAATCCTCAACAGGATGTGCAATATAAAGTTGAGGACATAGATTCTTTGGTTTTCAAATGCGTTCACATGCGCTATAATTTTCTTTCGAAAATTTTGAAAATTGCCCACAATATGAAGGTAACAAAATTTTACGAATGATGACCAACCAGATTTCGAGACCTCTTTGGACCAGAAAGTCGGAAAGAATGTCTGCGCATCTTTGAAGAGAAGCCACACATTGTTTGGGATCCTTCGATCTTCAGTGGATAGCGATATCGTCCGCAAATTCAATTATAACGCACTCATTAGGGATGAGCAAATAAATTTTGCTTGTATGTATTGGAAAAAAATTGGACTGAGTATACTTCCCTGTGATAGACCCCCTATGCTAGTTCTTGGACCTACTAGTTCGCCATTAATTAAAAAAAAATATTTTTGCATGCAGTGAAATTGTACACGAATCTAGCAATGGATTCAGGGATGCCTAGCTCCAGAAGGTCTTCTACCAGAATCTGAGGAACGATGCTCAGGAAGGCTCGCTTTAAATCCAGAAAAAGACCAGCCGTGATCTCTTTGTTGACAAAGCCTTTCCAGACTTCTGTTGCCAAAATAGCCAAATTGCCGACCTAAAATCTTCCCTTCCTGAAACCGAATTGTGAAGGGGATAAAATTAAGTTGTGTTCCAGATGCCAGATAAGTCTATTGTACAAAAGTTTTTCCATAAGTTTAAAGAGACAAGAGGCGAGCGAAATGGGACGGAATTTATCAGGAATTGATTTTGGTATGAAAATGATTAAAAAGTTGTTCCACGAAGAGGGGAATAGCCCGGAGCTGATTATATTATTCTAGATTTCGAGGAGGGTAGATCTTGCAGCTTCGGGTAGATGTCGTAAGATATTATAGTCAAATTTATCAAGCCTGGGGAAAGATTTAATTTTAAGCGAGGATAACGCTTTTTCCAACTCTGATTTAGAAAAGGGAGCCTCGAGAAATTCGTTGCGTCTAAAGTCTGTAGGGAATCTGTCATAAAAACCCGTCGGAGAATATAATTCTTTAATCAAAAGGTGTACGTTGGCTATAATCTGTCTGTCTGCCGAACATGAGGCCACGACCGGTTGAGTGAATTTGTTTTTAAAACATTTTACAACTCTAAAGACTCTTGATATAGGAGTCATTCTATCCAATGAATCGCAGAATTTTCTGAAGGAATTTCTTCGTACATGGTTAAAGCAGCGTATGGCTTTCGCCTCCGCCTTTTTCATTTCTAAATAATTATGATAAGTTTTGTTACGCCTGAAGGCTATAGTGGCTCCCTTCCTTTGTGCAACAGCTTGATCGCATGTTTCGTCCCAGCAGGGAGCTGGCACAAAACTTTTATTATTTTGGTGGTTAAAGTTTCTGTTCGAATTTCTAACAAAGGGGGAAGGTGGACAGGCAGAAGTAACTGCCACGTCGACTCCTTCCATGAATCGATTATAACTGGAGAAGGGATCCTGGGGCGTGTTTTTAAATGTTCCTTCATTGTCTTTAACAAAATCAGAGAAGTTATTAGAAAAGTTGAGCCAATTAATTCTTTTAAGTTTATATTTATATGCGAAGAAGGATGAACTGGGAATAGACACCCCGAGCTTTGTCACAATCGGGTAGTCGTCACTTCCCATTGCATCCTCCCATATAGCCCAAGAACAGTTAGGAAGTCATGTAAACCCTTAGGGGACACATTATGAACAAAGAAGACTAAATAGAGCCGATTTTGGTCGAAAATCGTTTTAACAGTTACAAGTACTTTAGGTTGTAGCCGATTGATAAATTTTAAAAATACGTAGAGAAACAAATTCTTTTTTGCCACAAAACGTGGTTAAAGTTAAGGTGGTTGCTGATAAATAATTATTACCACTTGTTTTTTCTTCCTCTTATTTCTGAATTTTTCTGATCACTTTCTGGGTAACGCCAGGCCACTTCTTTTTTTAGAACAAAACTGTATATATAACCACTTTTTCACTGCTTGTATAAAATTTATATTCACTTTATACTTTATAATTAATCCAAAAGCATTCTTTTTAAATAAATGAGAATTGTATGTATGAATTTTAAGTGAAAGAAATTCTAAATTTCATTAAATTTTAATTTATTTCAATTTTATACTGATTTTGTTTTAAAATTGAATAATTTTGATTTCAGGTGTTTAACTGTTTAAAATGTTCTTACAAAAAGAAAACTTTAGAAGTTAAATAAATTAATAACTAAAGTCAGTTTAAGTTAAACCTTTATAGTTACAGTATAATCATAAGGAAAATTGGAAAAGTTAGAAATCAATAAGCGAAATGTAATCAGAAAATTTGAAACTTGTATGGATTCGTAATTTGATTTGTTGCCAAAATTGTAGTGACCGAGAGTTTATTATTTTCATCTCAAATTTCACACACGCAAACACACGCACAGTTCTATATATATATATATTAGACTTAGACGGAATTGAAAACAGGGTTAACCTTTGAGTTTTTTCTTATGAAAAAAGGTCATGATAAAGTATTCATATAGAGGAAGGCCTGCAATTTTTTTTTTCTAAACCTTATTTATTTATGGTAAGGAAATATTTTTGTTTTCCATCGCTAGGATATTGTTTATAATATAAAATTTATTGAAGAATAACGCTTTATGTATATTACATTCTCTGCTGCTACTTTAGCTTTGTTCACAGCTATTTTAAATAATGTTGGTATTTGGTATAATTATGAAAACTAAATTAGAATATGCGAAGAAAAATCTATCTTAAATATTCAAGTCACGATGCAATTCTATTGAAAAATTTCAATTAAAGAAAAAACCATTTTTTGGTATATATCAAACATTGAACTGTTTATATTCAAAAGTAAGTAACTTGAGACAATTATAATTGTTTTATTTTGAAGGTATTTAATTTGTAAGTAAAATATTTCAATTTTGATGCATAAATAACAATTAAACAATTATTCATTTTAGAAAATCCGCGTAAGTTTAAGGGATATTTAGAAGTTTAAGAAATATTCCAACTTGATTTAATTCCTAATAAAGACTTGAAAAAATTTAAAACAAAATGTAAATATGTGAAGATTACAATAGAATTTTTTTGATGTAATTCAAGGATTTTAAAATATTTTAAGATAATGAAAACAATTGCTCAAAATTCCTGTGAAAATTGCAATTGATGTATTTATGAAAATTCGAGTGAGTTTAAGAGATATATTAAGGTGTTGAAATGACTAAAAAATTATTTAAAACATGAAAGGATTAAAATTTTTTTAGATTTTTGAAGATTTTATACAACAAGTTTGGAAGGTTTTTGAGTATTTTAAAAGTCTTGAAAAGAAAAAAAATTATTAAGGTTTTCAAAGAAAATTGAAAATGATTTTTTATTCCTAATAATTAATTTCAAGAGAATATTTTTAAAGATTTGAAAAGATTTTCAAAAGTGTCAAAAAATAATCTGTAAGGTTTAAAGGCAATTTTTTAACTTTGAAGGATTTACATAATTTTAGAAAAATGATGAATAATTTTTATAAATATTTAGAAGTATTGTAAAAAATTCGGGAATAATTTAAAATTTGAACTTAATCCAAAAAGGTTCAAGCAAAATGTATAGTTTGAAAAATTTGTAATCGTTTTAAGAATTTTAAAATGCTTAAATTTCATACAAGAGTTTTATTAAGATGCCTCGGAATATTTGAAATCATGTTTTAATTTTAAAAAATAGGTATAAAAGAGTATTTAAAAAGATTGCAAAAGAAACACAGGTTTTAATAAATGTATAACAATTGAACAATCAATAATTTTTTTACAGCTTTTACAGCTTATAAAAGTTTTAATTTTTTATTCTATAACTAAACGGCATTCAATTTAAATTGTTCACTTCAAATGTGCCAGAAGCTTTCATGTTATATGCGTAAATTATTGGACGTTTTAATGAAAAAAAATTATAAACGATAATTTTAAAACTTAAAAACACTAAATTATTTCTTTTTAATTTGAATTTTAGTTTTTATAGCTTCAAATAAAAACATTTTAAGAGCAAGATCTCTAATCTTTCAATCTCAATGACCCTCAAAAATTGTTGTGAACCGGGAAAATGCTGGGTGTTCTTTTGATTCCTCGCATGACTGCTCTTGATTGCTCACAATCTCTCGTTGACTCCTACTAACTCGCTGACGATTTCGCAGTAGTTTTAGAGTTTTCTGCTGATTTCACTCAATTTTCGCTTATTAAAAAAAATTGGATCTTTTTCAAAAGATCTAAACTATGTTCTCTTCTAGCACATTGACCATTAAACCACATTTACAACTCTTAGTGTAGCTGTCAACTTTCTGCAGTATTTCTATCCAATTTTAAAATCAAAAGAAGCTTGGGGCTTCTCTTTAAAAATTGTCCCAGGGCAAGCAACCTTCATCAACTCCTTTAATCTGGACTCGTGATATTCCCACACGAGATTTATGATATACCAATATATAGCAATCTACTTTATAGAAAAATGAAATCTTGTGTTTTTTGTTGCAGAGTTGAGTTTACAATTCGAATGCTTACCCAATGGAGAGCATATTCCTGGCATTCCTCGTCGCAGATCTTCTTATTCTCCTGATAGACATTCCCAAGAAAAGACTCTTCCTCTTGCTAGCAGTCGGTCTCCGGTCAAACCTCCTCCTCTTACAGAGCCTCTTCGCATCAGATCCAGATCTCCTACTCCCAAGATTGATTCTCCTTTCGTGCTTAGATATCCAGTGGAAAAACTTAATTTTATTCGGCTTATTCCCCGCACGAATCCGCAACGACAATTTGAAATTCGAAGATACACTTTTCCTGTCGATAAACCAATTCGATTGCGCGGAAAGGCAATTAATGTATATAAGCCCATGCCAACCGAAGAACGATATGTTTTAACAACATCCACTGGCGACGTCATTGCTTTATTGGAAGATAATAGATATCTGATTGGAATATATACAGAAAAATATGACTGTCCAATACGGGTAAAAATAAACATGGACAGTGGCGCGGTTGAAGATATGACCCCACAAGAATGCGTGGAATCTCCCTTAGGCACAAGATACCCAGTCTCAAAGAATTTTAAAATTATTTTAATATAAGAAAATGTAAAATAAAAATATAATATTGTATTTGATCGAAAGTAGTATTAAAATTTTATAAGTAACGTTTAATTATATTAAAGAATCAATATGTTATATTCCACAAGACTTCCGTCTTTTGTCAATACCCTATTTTTTGTCGTTTGAAACAGAGAAAAAGAAGTTGCTTTTTTACCCCTTACGAAGATGTTTGCTGAACAAAATTATTATAGGCTTATAATGAAGATAGCGACAAAGGTCAAACAAGAACATGCCTGACGTAATGTATCGAAACCTGCGCAGATTCTCCCGGCAGACTAATTAATAATCCAAGAAACATAATCTTATTATTTTCAAATATAAATAAAAAATTAAAAAATGATTATATTAAATTACCTAGCTGCCCACAATTATTATTAATGAAGCACATGTGGAAAAATGTAAAGCTGTAACCAAAAACATTATATTATAAGCGCTCGCATAAAAATTCCAAAAATGTAAAGATTCATGTTCCAGAAAATTCTTGTGTCATATTTTGGTGTAGACTCCTTTAAAGAAAAGCGTGTAGAATTTCTAGGCACCCATGCGCGCTTAAGATAACTAGTTTCATAGGAATTATATCCGTGATTCATCCAAATAAAACAGAAATGATTCACTTGTCTGGCTGTCTACGTTCAAACGGTCTAGAAATAGGATCAAGGCCAGCGCAAGCCATACCCAAAACCGTTCTTAATTTCAAGTTCCAGTGTAATTCTTTTTATCAAGCAAGAATATAGAGAGGCAAGTAGCGCGACTATAACTAGACAAGGCGAGCAGAAGAAAGCCGATCAGAGCAGAGCCAAAACTGGAACCAATAACAGAGCAACGGTCGTCGAGCGATTTGCGATTATTTTTGTTTCTTTATAATAAAAGAAAAATGCCCAATAATTAATTAACCATATTAGTTCAAAAATAATAATTTCTATTTAAATGAGTAATTCTGTGCAGACATATAATCACTTTTAATTAAAGATGATTATCCGCAAATTACGAATCCATTGACCAAAATCAGTCTGACACTAATTTTGTGACGAAAGGATAGTCGTATCATTTGAATAGGGGCTCTTAAACGCAGATTACGAATCTTAAAATAAAAGTAATCCATCGCATACAGTTTTAAAGAAAAACGGAATCAAAAAGTAAAAACAAACAATTGTTTTTTTACTTCTTTCAAAACTTGTAAAATGCTAATGAGATGGCGAAATATTTTACAAGATGGATTAAGTAAAGAAGAAAAGGAAGAATATATATTTAACTACCTTTTTTTTCTTAAGAAACTAGTTTTGTTTTAAAAGTACTTATTTTAATGTGTTTTCCATTGCGGATTGGAGATATTAAAACATTGGAAAACCTTTTTTCTCCCACGAAAAGAGGAAAACAAAAAAGTCCTGATTCAGTTCTTCATCTAATAAATTAAAAAACTGCGTATTTTTTACAAAATCATGAAAATGTTGCAAGGGTTTTTTCAAGCTCGTTAAATATGTGTACTACATATATTCTCTAATAGGAATACCACAATTTCGAAAAATATTTGAACTGTAATTTAAGAACTTATGAAAATGTGAGAATGGCAACTGGATAAGGATAAAAATAAAATAATTTCTATATACCAAATGATAGGAAATCTACCAAAAATTACAGAAGTTTGTGGCACTTCAATGTTTCATGGTTAGATGAAAATGACAGGTCCGGTTTTAGACAACTGAGGCCTGTTTCACGGGTAGTAGGGGAACTGATTTCCGAAGTTCGATTGAACTCGTAGGATGCTCATGGTCCTGCTGTGGACTCAACTAAGCCGAGTGGAAAACGGAGATTCCCTGTTTTTAGCTTTTCTTAACATTCTTTATTATACCTTTAAAATTTGAGTACAATCCGAGTTGTACAATAGAATCTATGATAAAGACATATTTTTAGGCATCCATTTTTCGGCAAGAAATTTAATACTATTAGGTTAGTTAAATATCAATTTCGTTTATAATTACAGTGAAGTTCTTCTATAACGCCGATTTTGGGGCTGACGGTGGGTGGGAACTAACTCATTATAGCCCGCTCGGCTTTTCTTTGTTTACGCCTGAGTGACAACCACAACCCTGAGCACCCCGCGCAGCTCCTGTTACACCCAACTGCGACACAGCGTCAATTCTCCAATTGTTCCTCCAATTTTACAATTGTTCTTAAAAGTACTTATAAACCATAGGAAGGACTATATACAGTGTAGTGCACCTATAGCCTTAAATGTTTTTTTCCTAGTTTTTTTAATATGTTAAGTAAAGGTAAATTGACTATCTAGAACGCCCCCCAAGTACTCTAAGCTAGTTTCCCTTTATATACTTACGTTATATAACTTAAAATCAGGTACTGGTTCTTTCTTATTCTTTTTTAAGAAAACAATAAAATCTGTTTTACTAACATGAACTGCAAATTTCCACCTATAAAAAAAAACTTCAATAATATCTTAACAAATCCTTCCAGTTTTGTAAATGCCAGTCTTTTTCTTAGTGCTGATGCGAAGGCTGCTGTGTTTTCCGCGAATAAAAAAATACGCGGAGTGCTATCAGATTAGATTTTAGGCACAATATTTCATGGAATATAATTCACGTAATATATTAATAGTACCGGGCCAAGAATAGATCTCTAGGGTACCCCCACAGTTACGTTTTGTTCGCTTGATTTAACTTCTTTGCCAGAGATCACAAATTTTCTACCTTTGAGGTAGCTTTAGAGAAGTTTAATAATATAAATTGGAAATTTGCATAATAAGAGTTTAAGAATAAGACCCTCATGCCATACGGTATTGAAGGCCTTTTTAAGGTCTAGGAGAGCTAGGACAGTTGATTTGCTTCTGTTTAAGTTAGTGCTAATGCGATTTGTCAGTCCAAGTAGTTGATGAACCGTGCTTCTATTTTTTCTAAATCCGAATTGTTCGTACATTAAAACTTTTTTCTTGAATTCAAATTTATTTATTCTATTGTGAATGATCTTCTCAAATAGCTTACTTCAAGTGGGCAAAAGGCTGATAGGCCTGTAGCTAGAAGGTGACTCCTTGTCTTTCCCTGTTTCCAATTATCTGGAAAATATGAAAGTTTAAACCTGGCGTTAAAAAGATACGTTAGTTAAACTAGACCTTTTTTGGCAAGTTTTTTAAGTCTATATTTTAAATGCGATCGAGGTCCGGTGCTTTTTTAGGTCTGACTCCTTTCAGGATTTTTTTAATTTCTCAGGGGGAGGTAAATTCATTGTCATTAGCGTTTATATTTTCGATGGTCAGTTGACGGTACGTGGCATTGGCATGTTCATCAGTTGCAGGATCAACCATTTCGAATGTCATGGAATGGACAAGTTCATATTCAGCAGCTAGGTCGCTATTATATATCTCGTTATCATCTCTCGGGGGAGGGGGGGGGGACTGTATTTTCACTATTTTTTAAAATACTTTTTGTTATTCTCTAAATTGAATTATATTTCATGTTAAGGCTATTAAGTTTATTGTTCCAGTTAGTATTATTGTGCTTTGCAATTTTCCTGTTAATAGTATTTGTGAGTCTATTCTTAATTTTCTGGATTTCATAGCTATTGGTTCTTTGACATAAGTTTCTTAATTGGTTTCCTGTTTTAATCAGGACTTTTATTTCAGGAGGCAATATACATACATTTTGATCCAGAGTTTTTGTGATTTCAGCTATTGTCAAGACCTCTTTCGCATCGAAAATGCGATACAAAAAAATACCTTAAAAATTTTTCAGATCTTTTCCTTTATCATTTCAGATCTTTTGTCTTTATCTCCTTGAACGGATAAGTATGATATCGACAACTCGCTATATTCAATCCCTTTAACAGCGTGTTGTAGTCATCCTCATTCTCTGCATAAACTTCTAATCTGTGTGGGGAATATTGGATTTTTGGCTCCCCTTTGATAAAGGATTTCAGAGTTGAGACAAATCCTGCATAATCGTCTAGTTCTTCAGAGATAATTATAGGCGGCATTTCCTTTTTCTTTCCCCTTGCTGTGTCGATGTTTTTTTCTTGAACACCTCTCGTTTCATCCTTAATTACTTCCATTTCTTCAACCTGGGAATGAACAGTCTTGGTGAGATCCTCGCTGTCTTGGAGGATGCTAAAGCGATTATTGAGTGGCACTGTTTCTGCTTCTACATCAGGCTCTTCCTTTCTGGGTCTTTAAGTAGGCCTGAAATCCCACTTATCAGGTACAGTTCTTTGTTTTTTTTAGATTCCGATGATCCAGGGGAGTCCCCGGCCATCTTGTCCCACTTGCACTATTCGTATGTTAACTTTCACTTTTATTTCCATCTGCCGATAAACGCGCGCCTAACACCTTCGCCTATCGACAATATTAAAGACAGGCGTGCACCAAACACCTCCACCCGTTTTAATGATTTCTTTAAGACAATTTAAACTGTACAACTTTTCTCGTTCCAATTCCAATGGATTCTCCAATTGCTCTTATCTGATCATTGCTTCCTCTGTACCCCACAGCCTGATTTTAGTATGAACTAACGCCATCTGTATCGGCAGTGAACCATTTCTGTACCCCTTACTGCTCTCTTGACACGTGCGCCCTAATGCTTGACAAGTCCGTTCTTCCCTATGGGAGTTAACCTAGCCTGCCGAAACATGAGAAGCAAGGGGACACATGATAAGGAAGCACCCCGAAACATGACGGACAAGGGATCTCACGATCATCAAGCACCCCGAAACGTGAGAGGCAAGGGGCCTCACGATAATCAAGCACTTCGAAATGTAAGAAGCAAGGATCTCACGACAATTAAGCACCTCGAAACGTGAGGGGCAAGGGGACTCACGATAATTAAGCACCCCAATAGGAACAGAATTTTTTCGTCCACGTCATTTTATCTGAGTAACGCTAGGAGTAAATCTAATTTTTTCAGACAGGACCTGCAAGGTCAGAATCAAGGTCACTACTGAACCTTGAAGCCTTGTTCAAACAAATAACTTCCATTGATATTAAATTTTTCAAAAGCTGCTGATCTCAGAGGTATTCAGACTTCGTTCAAGTTTTTATGATCTTAGAGTGACCTAGAGGTCAAAATAAATCTATGACTCTAATACATATTTGAACGTAAAATTTCCCGCTCTATTGCTTTCCATTGTCAAAAAGGTGAGCCCCGTTCAATGAAAAAAGTTGACCTTGAAATGACCTTTAAGGTCATCGCTGTTATGTGTAGTAACTAACCAGATGCTATATAAGGTTGGTTACGTGTAGTAACTGACTACATGCTATGTACAGTTGGTAAGTCTAAAAAACTATGTGAGCAAACAGAAAAGATAAAAGAGAGTCACGAGCTACCTCGTGATAATTTTTTCTATTATTTACTTTTTCTCGCGATAATTAATAAATACAGTGTTCATATAAACCTATAATTTATTTAATATATAACATAACAGCATCAAGCTCAAATTAAATTTCACCATTGAATTCCTCGTTTTAAGTTACTTTAAGAATGACCTTCACCTCAATAAAAAATATTTTACATGAGAAAATTTTGAGGGAGGCGGAACTTTTTGGACACCCTGTATAATGAGAAACCAATCTCGGCAAATAATAAACCATGCGACACTGATTTATCTATATAATTTAGATTAGTAGTAAAAGTTATATTTAATGGGAGTGGAAAAAGAATTTTTGGATTGTGAAAGAAGTTTTCGAGGATGGATAAGGGAGTTTTGAATGATAAAAAATGGCTAAGGAGATGAGAAAGGTTATGTAAAAATGTAGGTACTTAAAAATGTAGAATTTTTCTCTTGTTAACGTTGTCAAATATATTGAGCAATTTATCTTATCATTAAGAATAGGTTTATCACTTCGAAGATGTGTCACATTCACAAACATAATGTTATTTACAAGTTACTTCTTCCAAATTGAAATATGTTGAAGAATTATTTGCACACAAAATCTATTTGACCTTAATTTATTAATGTTAAAAGCAATCCATTTAAAATGTATCAAGTTAAAATAATATGTTGCTATACTTTTTTCTTAAATAAATATTGTATATTGTAATTATAAGGTTACTTTTATGAAGGATTACCTTCTGAAAATCAGCCGTCACAACATGTTTCATCATTCGAAGCTATGATTAAACATATTCATCACAAACTTAATGTTACCCACATTAATACAGAATGATCTGGATTCGCTGAAATAAAAGCGCGTCATACATACAGATGAATGAAAAAACCAGTAGCGTTCAAAGAAAAGAAAATCTTAGATATTTTTTCTATTTTATTGCGATTTTCGACAAACTTCGAAGTTCGGTTATGTCGAGGTGTTCTCAAATTGAATATTTCCCATTATTATTAAAGATAATAAAATCTATTTCATTTTCACGAAAACCGTAATTAAAAACGAATTTCTTTCTGGTAAAACTTGATTTTTGAAGTACTGTTAGACTTTATCGAACCATGAAATGAACATCCTGAAAGCAGCATCCTTTTTCGAGAAAACCTTTGTGAAAGAAACAACATTTCCCCAAAAACTTTGATTTTTATACATAAAAAGTTGCATAACTGTTTAATTGTTTAATTTAAGAGGAAAAAACAAATCACTTTTTTAGTCATTGGTTAGCTCTATTGAATTGCGAAAAGAGCGCTTAAAAAAAGATAATTATGTGCAAGAAAACGCTAGTTAAGTATCTACGAGGACCAGAAAACTTCGATTTCGACACATAAAAAGTTTCGTAACTGTTTAATTGTTTAGTTTCAGAAGAAAAAGCAGAAAATAATTTTGAGATATTGCTTAGCTCTTTTAAATCGCAAAAAGAGCGCTTCAAAAAAGATAACTATGTGCGAGAAAGTCCACATCAAAGATCGGCGCGCACCAGAGAGCTTCAATTTTGACACATAAAAAGTAACTTTTTCAGCATCTATTTATGACGGCGAACTTCATAAAACAAGACCAATTGCGACCAGACACACCTGTGAATAACAGCGAGCTAACAACCATCACGAAAATCACGGAAGGATGAATACCTTCTTACGAATCTGCCTGCCTAAAGGTATTTGATAAACCCGTAGAATTCTACGTGCTGCCAAATAGTCTCAGAATTCCTAATGATGTTATTCTTGTTGGACAATACTTTTATTAGGAACAAGAACCAATATCATATTATCAAAAGACTGTTGTTACAAGGAACCGCTGAATCACTTATATATCCTATATTAACCCGCGAAAATTCGCAGATCGATATGGGGATGAACCTAACGAGTTCCCGTTAAAAGCACCCGTTTTGACCCTTAGAGCGCGAACTCGACATGTCGTTCACTTCGAGGTCATAAACAAGTAAGGAGGGTTATCTGCCACTTATCGATGTCGGAGAAGGCGTTATTATCGGTTACTCAGCGGTGTACAATGCACATAATCAATGCTGTGCTATGGCTATAAAGTTGTCGATGTGCAGGTAACTCTCCAAACAATTATCCCATATGATGTTTATGATACCGAATCTCTATCAGATCTTGATGAGGAGCTGGAAAAATTGAGGAGTTTCCTTAATTGTTCTTCCACCGAGGCGATGAGTTTCCAGGTACAACGTTAGAAAAGCATACTATTCCCTCCACGAACGACGTACCGCTGGTTACGCAACAGTATCGCTATCCACCAAGCCATAAAGAGAAAATAAGAAAGCAAACAGGGAGATTTCTCCAGCGCAGTCTGATTATTGAATTAAAATCGCCTTACATTTCGCCTCTTTGGATTGTTCCAAACTGCCTAATGCTGAAGGAAACCGAAAGTGGCGAATGGCAATCGGTTTTCGGGCTTTGAATGCTAAAACCTTAGAAGATGCGTACAATCTAGGCTAAACAAAGTATTTCTCGGGTTTTGATATCATCAGTGGGTTTTATGAGATACCAATAAACCATGAAAACAGGCCAAAGACCACGTTTACTACAGATCGTGACCAGTATAAGTACTTGAGAATAACGGAGTTTCCCGTATATTAAAACGTAGAATAATTAAAATGGATAAAGATATTATCGAATAATATAAAAGCAATTACAGAAAATAATAGTTTTAGTTACATAAGTTAATATAAATATTCTACAAACTAATGTAGTAAATGAAAAACTGAAAAGAAATATGAGGTATTTTTATTTCTGTGATAGACGCTAACAGAAATTGTAAGCCTCACTTGAGGAAATTGCAAATCACAATACAGTACAACTCCGATAACTTGTCATCCGACAAGTGTACACTCTCCTTAAAACTTCATCACACGTACGCCACGCACACTAATTGGGGTTCTCCTACTACGTGTACTATTTTGCGATAAGTCTGCATTTCCTGGAGTTTTCCGCCCCTACAGCCCCGAGTCGGACTGTACCCAAAAATCTAAATAGCTCCGAAAATCTCCCGAGGTTAGCCGAATCTGCAATTCGTACCTCATAGCCGAGCGCCCACAATATGAATCGGAGAAGTTCGTGTTTCTCGCTAAACTGATCAAGATTCATGTGTGGACACGTGCTTTTCAGTGTGATTTAAAAAAAAAACCTATAGGTATTTTTGAATTTAATTCAATCCCAGTTTTGATTTCCACCACTTAGTACAGTGTTTCCCAAAATTTTTGCAGTTTTCAGGGAGGGGCAGTGCCGCCACCCTACAATTTTTTTCCTCTGATAGAACTCAAGGGGGATACTTGACTGTCGGTCATGCGGGAGGTTGCATGCTTTACGCTGGAGAATTAGAACCTTTTGAGAAAAATTAAAATGTGTTAAAATGTTAATAAATTAAATTTTAATTAGTTGAATCAATTTCCTAATATAATTTTAAGCAAATGAAAAGATTGATATCCGCTGAATTATATTTATGGTTATAAATAATATTTATAACCATGACTTATATTTACGAATCATCCATGATTCTTTCTTTCGTCGCCTGAGCATCCTAACCTCACCTGTCATTCGACTTAGAGTAAGCCAACCGCGCGACCCCCCCCCCCCCCCCAACAAAATCGCCAAAACAGTTCTCGCTAGTGAACCCCCACTCGCTACGTCGTGAATGGTGCGCCGCCGCTGAAGCAAAGGCCATAAAAGTACGGTCCGCGAGACCCAGAAGTCAGATCGCCCCGGGCTTCGGCCCAAGGTACATCTCTCTGGCCTCTTTGCTCAGACCTTGGCTCGAGCGAAGAAGACCTAAACCTAGGACAGCCTCTCCCCCTAACTGGATCTCACTTGATTCCTCCAGACTGGCACACAGTCTCCATCACCGTGCCTACAACTGGACCACTCACCACACTCGCTTTTTCTAGTAGGGTTTTTACAAATCCAAGGTACCCGATACCTCCCCCCCCCCCCCCCCCACTATATCTTAAGCCTAAAACTCCCAGTATCCATACGTCTAGAATAAGACGCGAATTTAATATGTAAATAGTATTAGCAATACATCATCCAGTTTCATTTTAAAATTATTTTGCTTTTCCTTTGGTAAATTAGTTTCCCTCTCCTATTTTGTTTAATATTTTTGAATTAGTCTCAACCCACAGACTGACCTGAAAATGACATCAGGAATATGATTTAGATGATTAGAATTGAATTGAACCATGTCTTTAAGATTTTAGTTATTGCAACAACCTTAAATCCCATGACAATGAAAGGGTCGTCTTAGCGGGGGGGCAGCTTAGGCCATGGCCCGGGTTTGCATAGCTCTGCCGGCAGCAGCCTCATCGGCTGGCGGCACTAGTTTGGCAATCGCTGTCTTAGTATATGTGACGTGCGCCGAAGAAAGGAGACGTACTCTAAAAAATAGAAATCAAAGTTTTTACACATTTCGATAGTTTTTGAGCTGCTATTCCCCACTCTCTCACACTGAGAGAGTGGGGACAGTCTGCGGTATTCATCCCCTCCACTTACGACAAATTCTTCTACGCTCCTCAGCGAGTTAGACGAGCTTCAGAGTAACACGGACATTGGAAAGAAAGATGTGTAGAAAGAGTGGTGCGGCTGGATTTCTCAAGCCGACCGCACGCTTCGAAACAGGTGATTCAGTCCACACTTTGCATCTCAATAACAGATTCAATTTTACAGATAAAAATGTAATTCTTTTTTAATATGAAAGAGCGATTTTCAACTATCAGTATCTGAAAAAATCAGAAAATCGATTTTTAAACCCTACGGTCCCTTTCCTCGCGGAACAGCACATATGTATGCGTACTATGTATGTATTTAGAAGTTAAGTTAATAGTTACCTTAGTGAATGTGTGTTCTACAGTGTTATCTATACAAATACTAATAAGGATAATGATAATGTGTATATTGATGTGTCATAATTGTGAGCTGCAAGTTGACGGAGATTCACGAAGGGTTTTTACGCACTTGTCCTTTTCGTATTTTTTCTTCCGTCACAGTCTTTTCGAATGACACCTAATTTTTGGTATAAACTGTAGCAAATTTCAGAATCCTCTTTTTCAAAATGTGAAAGAATTATTCAAATCTTTCCCCCTGTTAAAATTCCTATATAGAATCCTGTACAGAATCCCACATCAGAACTTTTCAAGAACCTGTACATGATTCTATGAGGGTTCCTGTGTGTTCCTGCATAGAAACCTATGCAGGGCAATATTTTATTTGTGCGATTTAAATTTATATTTATTAATAACTTCGCACAACTCTGCGAGGATTCGAACCCTTGAACTGCTGACCACACATACTGTACAGGAACCTACATAAGATCCTCGTCACTTTTCCTTAAAGGAGTCATACGTCAGAACCCACATAGGAACCCTCATCTGATCATGTACAGGTTTTTGCAAAGTTCCTATGTAGGAACAATTTTGTTTAAAAGTTTTGTAGAACTTATATTAATTTTCCAAAATAAATTGTTCATAAATCAATAATAAATACTATATTACGTTTTCATATACATACCCGATTTCTCTCAATCATGCAAAATTATTCTAAGCTGTAATATCGGTTTTAACGTATTATGTAACTAAATTTCTGAGATTGCACATAGAAGCAAGTAGAAACAGTTTGTAACGCTCGGACTATGCGGAACTATCCCGCTTGAGTCCTTATTATTTCCAGCAGATGACTATCCTACGGTTCAATTACCACACGAAATTATAGGAATGCGAATCTCTATCACATATATTTATCTTGTAATCGCTAGAGATACTTATGCCCACTTTATCTCAGATGACTTCAACCTATCAAATGCGATAGGAAACTTTCTGACACTAAGGATAATTTATTGAAATAAGTTATCAAGAACAAAAGCCTCATAAAAGATCAGTTATCATCTCTCAAAATGAAGGGATACAAATTTTCGTTTTAGTTTGTCGTGAACGATTTTTCGACCATCTCACTGAGGATGATCTTTATATTGGATTCAATCTTTAACCCGCTCGTTAATTCAAAAAAGTTTTAATTTAGCAAAATGTGATTAATTTGCCTAGCGCTTAGGAAATAGTATCGATTTTTTCAGTGTTAGATTCCCCCGGCTTTTTCCCGAGGATAAGAAATATTTTGCCTTCAAAATCTGGAAAATGATAGCGAACATACTAACGGACGTCCCTGCACACTTTTTTGTGTTTTTTTAGCGAAAAATTTTTGATATTGCTAACAACGTGCGTGCATATTTCGAGGTTATGTGTGTTACAATTCACCCGAGCGTTGCTTCCAAACTACACAATATTTTTGGCCGAAAACTTTGGACTTACAAATAAACATAGTAACTAATCTCCCGGAACAAACCTTGTTTGCAGGGAATCAAAAAGTTTATTTCATAACTAATTTCCAGATTATCGGAAAAGCAGAGATGAAAAACGACGTAATCTGAAAATAATGCATATGCATAAAATTTTTATTTAGCAAAATACATTTTTTTGTTATTGTATCCCTCAAAAAAGAGTCCGTGGACGTTCGTTATGATATTTAATAGCATCTCCGAATTCAGTTTTTTAAAATGTATTTTTGCGGAAAAAAAGCCGGGGAAACTGTAAGTATCACATGCCCTTAAGGTGTAGAACACACGTAAAAATGCACAACGTCTAATGCAAGTCGTGACGTAATAGAATCATTCAAATTTCAGAAGAAATTAAACAAATCTGTTGATTCTGTTTGTTGAAAGAGAATAGGGTAGAACTTTCTATAAATTACCCTGTAATTATGATTTAATAATTGTTTAAAAAACGTATTCAAACAAATTAAGCTTCTGGGCTATGTTTCGAGATATAGAGTTCATTTTTGGTATTTTGATAACATGAAGAGAACAGGAATCACTGTTACTGTTATTTTCCATTTACATCTACACTCACAAGATACATCATTAAAAAAATTGTCCAAAAACTCAAAGTCCCATATCTCGCCGTTTTTTCGAATTTTCCGAAAATATTAAGTGAGATTTTTTTCACTGACAAACAATGATATAGTCTAAATCACATCCAAATCCAATACCGATAGAAACATTTTCGTGATCACATGACGTGTACATCATCAAATGAAATTCTCTGTTTCTTGTTGCAGAGTTATGTTCACAATTTAAGTATTTACCTAATGGTGAACCTATTCCTGGCGTTTCCCGTAGCAAACCTTCTTATTTTGTTAACCAACATTCTTCAGAAAGGACTCTTCCACTAGCCAGAATTCATTCTTCGGTCATGCCTCCCTCTCCTGCAGATCCTCCTCTCCTTATCCGGTCCAAGACCAGGTCTCCTTATGCCAAGGATTCTTCTCCTCTCGTACTTGAATATCAAATTAAAAATTTTAGATTTATACGTCTTATACCCCACACGAATCCGCACCGGCATTTTGAAATTCGAAAATACAATTTTCGTGTCGCTAAACGAATTCAATTGCGTGGAGTGGGCTATAATCACTTGAAGCCCATGCCAACCGAAGAACGATATGTTTTAACAACATCCACTGGTGACATCTTTGCAATATTGGAGAGAAATACTCGGCTTCGTGGAATATATACAACAAGATATTCCTTTAAAAAGCGGGTGAAATTAAACATGGAGAGCGGCAAAGTTGAAGATATGACCCCAGAAGAATGCGAGGAATCTCCCATAGGCCACCAAAACACGATCTCGAAGAAATTCAAAGTTGTAAAAATTAACAACTACTCCTGCATATAATTAATTTACTTTTGTAAATTTTAAACTAGAATCTAATATTGTTTTTCATACGAAATATAATTAAAATATTACAGGTAATGAGTAATCTATTTGCGACAAAATATATAGTTTTTACAGAAAATAAGGCGACAGTTATTTTTCTAATTCGAGAAAAAAAAGTTTGTGAATGCCGTGGGTGAACCATCTTTCGCTTCGCGAGCTAAAAGCAGCTTGGTCCAACAGTTCTAGGAAGGCCGAGACCAGGGTGACAGAAACCGAAAGTTTGGTGTATTTGATTGATGAAGTTAAACCAAACACCCATTCATTCTCTACTTTCATAACTTTTGGCTTATTTGTGAAATATTAAAATTTCTTTTCCGATTCTATCACCTTTTTTTAAATTCGTAAAAAATGTCAAGCAGGTTTAAAATACTTTGTTTATAAAGTTACTACAAATTTCTTCATGGTTTTAAGGCAGGTTTATGCAACTATATATTGTGCTCTATTTTCCTGAATCAATATTTTTTTAATAATACTGTTGGGCAGTAAATTAGTTTGCAATTTGATAAAAAAATTTACTTTATCAAATATACTTTCCAGGATCACATCAATAATTTATCCGAAGGACAATCTAATCAACACAAAAAATCTCTTACTGAATTGGGCGAAATATTTGACGAAGGGTTTATCCTGAAATTTCAAGTTCGGTAAAAAAATCCAGCTATCGCAAACGTATTAAAGTTTTAGAGAGTAAAGAATCCAAAGTTTCTTTTATAAATTCATACATTTTAGAAATGTAAATGATTCTTTCCTACTATGATTTGTGGTTCACACTATTGTCAGCATTTCTAGAACGATAAAAATGAAGAATTTAATTCGAAAGACTGCATATCTAAAAAAAATTTTTTGCTTAATTTCGAGTTTTTTTTATTAATAAGCTAGATTCATACTCTTTTGAAAAGTTTATATATTTAGCACCTGAAATTTCTATAGCTTCAACTAAAGAAACATATTTGACATTTGGTCCACATTGAACCGCATATCGTTTGACCAATCCCAATGGATTAAAGAGCTTTCCACCCTAAAACAAAAAATGAAATTCGACAAATTACTTCCAGTAAAACAAACTAAACTAACAAATACAGTAAAAAACATCTCTGACCACCCTCTCAACAATGAAATAATTTCAGCCTTATCTAAATGACATAATTTTGCTGTAGCTCCATCGAAAATACCAAAAGAAGAAATAATCAGCAATTTAGAATCCACAATACATACCCTTTCACCTGAAAAAGCAAATGACATACGACGCAGGACCGTCAACATTTTACGCCAAGCTCAAGTTTCATCCTCAAACTTAACAAAACAGGAGAAAACCGCAATTAAAGAACTCAATCAAAATAAAGATATTATAATATTACCCGCAGACAAAGGCAACACAACAGTAATAATGAACAAAGAAGACTATAACAACAAAATCATGGACCTTCTAACTGACGATACATACAAAAAACTTAAAAAGGACCCTAAAATACAATAGTCAGTAAAACAAAGACTCTTCTCAAAGACTCTAAACTTGACAGCCAAACAATATCTAACTTAATACCTACTAATTCCATCTCTCCAAAACTTTACGGGCTCCCAAAAATCCACAAAGAAAACATTCCGCTAAGACCGATCGTCAGCGCAATAAACTCACCAACTTACAACCTAGCACGTTTCCTCGCTGCAAAACTAAATCCTTTTACAGGAAACTCCATCACTCACGTCCAAAACTCATTTGACCTTATTAAAAAGATACAACAGATTCACATTCAATCCCAAGACATCGTAGTGAGTGTCGACGTAGTATCTCTTTTTACGAAAGTACCAATCTCGGATACAATTAATATTATTAAATCTTTTACAAACTTCCCTTCCGAGCGTGTACCTTTGATAGAACAATGTCTCAATAATACTTACTTCTCGTTCAATAACCAATTCTACGAACAAACCTCAGAGGCAGCAATGGGATCCCCAATCTCACCTGTAATAGCCAATGTCTTTTTGGAACATCTAGAAACTAAAATCATTAACCAAGCCAAATTTAAACCAGAATTCTGGTTCTGTTACGTTGATGACACATTTGTCAGCTGGCGACACGGACGAGATGAACTAAATAAGTTTTTCGATTTTATCAATCAATTACATCCTAATATCCAGTTCACCATCGAAATAGAACAAAACGGAAAATTGCCTTTCTTGGACGTATTAGTTTACAAAAAATCTGATAACACATTAGAACATGAAGTTTACAGAAAACCCACGCATACAAATAGATACTTACATGACTCCTCCTACCATCACCCATCTCAAAAACAATCGGTCATCAACTCCCTTGTATACAGAGCTGTCTCCATAACAGACAAAGATAACTTACAAAAGGAATTACAAAACGTTAAACAAATCCTAATACAGAACGATTACACCAACAAACAAATTGATAAAGCAATAAGAAAACACACTCAAAAAAGCAAGTCAACACAACCTACGAAAGAAAGAGAGAGAAAAATGACCACCACCCTAGCCTACATCCAAGGTGTCACAGAAAAAATAGGAAGAATTCTCAACAAAAACAGCATCCGAACCATATTTAAACCACCTGCGCAAATAGGACAACTACTAAATAACCGTAAAGATAAAAAGGCACCCTTCAGTGATCCAAGAGTATATAAAATCCCTTATTCTTGTGGCAAAGTCTATATTGGAGAACCCGGGACAGCGGTGAGCCAACGTATGAAGGAACATGAAAGTAAAGTCAGGCTAAAACATTTCACGCAATCAGCATTAGCTGAACATCATATCGAAATAGGACATAACATTTTATTTGATGAAACAACAGTCATTGCAAAAACACACAACAAATTTCCAAGAAAACATAGAGAAGCAATCGAAATCTTAAAACGCCCTAATAACATCAATAGGGACAATGGATATAATACCAATCCGATTTAGCTTTCCGTTCTCCCGGATTTAAAAAAAAAAACTTTATTAGCCAATCAAGTTCGACCAGTCCCCACAGTGGGGCGCTCTGGCCAATCACAGACACCCTAGAAAGTATGCCTAAGAATATCATGACCTGATACCTCAGTTTCAGGTCAGCCCTGAAGATGTGAACTGCAATGTTGACGAAATGTCGACAAACAATTCGTAGTTTTTTACACGAGTGAAACCCGAAATATCTCTTTTTATCATATTATATTCTTTCTGTCGAACAACAAAATTTGGTAGTGTTTGAAACGTTTTAACATCGCAAATAAATATTTTTAACCCAAAATCTAAATATTTCTAAATCAGAAAAAAAAAATTTCCGATAAAACAAATAGATCATATGTTTCTTTGGTTGACGCTGAAGAAAGCTGAGGTTCGACATAGTGAATTTTTTCCAAAATTTGTAGATATTACTTAATAAACAACACATTTTTCGCATTTTTTAAATTGCAAACTTAGTACACAACTTCTTTTTAATTTTTAATTACATTTTCGTCTCAATGAAAAGGCATTGACTTCATCAAATGTGATTTTTTAAACAATGAATTATTGTTTATGTCCCAAATATCTCAAAATTAAGACAGAGATGTCCACGTTTTTCTGAAATTGGTATCCTATGCTACTTTTTTTTAATAATTACATAATTTTGATAAATTTCTTCTAATTATTAACAAATGTTTATTTTTTTTAAGAACTTAAATTTACGCAAGCAATTTTCTTTGGGAAATTTTTAAAAAGTAATATAAAAGAGAAGCCATACAATTAATGTTCTGACTATATTGTGTGAAGAAAGAATGTATTAACTATTTTTTCATTCTTAAACAATCTATATTTGTTTTAAAAAATATTTTTTTCAACAATATTTTAAAAATCACGAATAAAAATTGCTGAAAGTTAACAATAATACGTAAAAATGTAATTTCTTATTCTAGGATTATATTTAGGATCGCTGTAGGGGAGAGTAAGATTGGGTTGAAATAAAAGTTAATTATATAGTTAAGAATAATATTTTTAAAAAACCTGTTAACATTTCTGGTGAACGACAGAAGATACAAAAAAAATGAATTGATAAAAATTGTTTACTAAAAATGATCTACCAATTAGTTATAAACCATTTTTTGATCGGACACGCAGTTTTGGTCTTAATCGTAAAAATAACATTAAAATAAAAAAATTCAATTTTTGCAAATTCGAGACAAGTCACGAAAAAAATGAATGACCAGAATTTTTTCGTGGTATCCATTTTTGTAAAGGATGTATAGGTTTTGTATTAATCGTGAAAAGCAAATTAAAAATAAACAAATTAAACTTTGGTAAAAACGAAACACGGTACAATAAAATGATTTAAAACAAAATTGTTCGCGTCAAATACATCAAAAATTTTTTCTTAAACTCTTTTGAATTATTAAAACAAGACAATGAAAATATGTTTCAATTTTAATTTACATTAGGAATTCTAATAATATAAATTTATTGAAATGATACATTTTTCAGGGTAGCTGCGAATAAACATTAATGCCATACAAGGAACAAATATTAAAGTATGTAATCATTAAAAATAAAATTATTAATTCATTTATTAATTTCTGTATAGGCAGTCCCGGACCGAGATTCAGAAATAAGTATAATATACGTATGATATAATGTATTTGAACTTAATGTAGAAAAGTTCGCACTTTGGACAAAATCGAGTGCAAAGCACGATATGCGTGATGAGAATGTTTTCGTTAAAGCCGAAGGAGCTTTAACTATAAAGAATTCACAATTACTAAACGATAATTGTGGATACTTTGAGCTTTTTTTTGAATTATTAAAACATACTAGAATATTATAAGCGCGCCTGCGCGCCATAATTTTCTATTATTTTCATTATTTACACAAATTATTACACAATAAATAATTAATGAGTTCGAAACATAAAAAGCATTAAATAATTATTTTTATTAAAACATTCAAATAATTTTTATTCTAAACACATATTTTTTTTAACTTTCATTTCTGAAAATTTGAATAAATAATAATTCTTTATGATAATTTCCGAAAACAAAAATATATTCAATTCCAAGTCCCTCAAATAAATAATAAATTTATGTTATCCAATAGTGAAAAATTAAAATTCAATCTTTATGTAATTTATTATTGTTAAAAAAAATTAATGATTCACAATCAAATAATCAGTTCACAACATAAAAGCCTTGAAGAATCATTTTTATCGAAACATACAAATAATTTTTTAAACCTGAAATTTTATTTCTGAAACTTTAAATTATTAGTAACCTTTTATACTAATTTTCGAAAAAAATTAAAACATGTGTAAGTATAATTTTGAAAATTAAATTAAGATATTTTCTTCACAATATCACAGACATTTAAAAAATAAACAATATTCAATTAAATAATCTTAAAGTAAAGAACTAATTCATGTTACACTTAATTTAAAACCAATTAAAATTAGATCTTTATGTAATTTTATATTGTAAAAAGCTAAATAGTCAATAATCGAATAATCAGTTTACAATAAAGCAAGCCAAAAACAATTATTTTGATTTAAATATTCAAATAATGTTTACCTTATATTTTTTCGAAAACTTCAATTATAATAATAACCTTTTAAACTCATTTCATATAAGTTCAAATATATGTTTATATCATTTTGAAACCAGAATTATAATATTATTATTATAATATAATATTCAATCATTATGTCATTCAATATTGTTAAAATAATTAGTCAACTAATAAAATTAATTAATCCGTGCACAATATAAAAAATATTCAAGTATCATTTTCATTTAAATATTTAAATAATATTTGCTTCACTTTTTTTTTAATTTTTACTTTCATTCGTTACTTTTATTTCTAAAACTTATAATTATTAATACCCTTTTATACTAATTTTAGGAAAAATTGAAACATATTTACATTTAACTTTTAACACTAAATTCAGATACTTATTTCACAACATAAAAAAAAATTGAAGAATTATGCAATTGGACTAGGTGTATTTTACATCAAAATTAACTTTTGATATACAAATTGTATTGAATATTTTGAAAAAAATAAATCAGCCTCATAATTTTTTCCCATTACAACTACCATTTATGAAATCTTCAATTATTAATAACATTTTAAACTGATTGCTGAAAATTTAAGTGTAATAGAAACATTTAACAATTAATTAATCAGTTCACAACATAAAAACCATTAAACAATTATTTTCATTGAAGCGTAAACTAATTTGTATATTATATTTTTCTGTAAATTTTAAATTGCATTTCTATACATTTAAATTGTTAATAACCTTTTAAAATATTTTTTAAAAAACGTTAAAATATATATTTAGTTATAATTTTTAAAATTAAATTCAAATTTTCATTTCACAAGATCATAGAAATTTTTAAAAGGCTTATGCTTGTAATAGAGGTATTTTGAATAAAAAATAAAAAATTTTTACAAAAATAATGTCCAAGATTCAATTAGATAGTTGTTGTTGATGATGACCGAATACACTCAAAATAAAATTGAATTATTCCGAGAACACGATCAAATTTCTCGATAGGTTAAAATCAAGAGATTCAATTAATTTTTCTTTAGATGCTGAGCAAGGTTGTCATTGAAGGAAATGCATCGATTGTTTGAAGATAATCTATTTCAATAAGAAAAATCATAGAACGTGAAATTACAAGATTTAGTTTTAAAGAATTTAAGAACTACTGATCCGTTACTTTCGCTCTTACTCGTTGTCTAGTTTTCGATACAATAATGGTAGGTCAGTGTCCGATCTTCGAGTAGGAGGAAAGGTTACAAATTGGAGAGTGGGGGCAAAAAATACAAGGCCGGAGGGCGTGCTTAAATTCAGTAAATCCGAAAGGAGGCGAAGATACACGAAGACGTTTACAGGATAATTTACAGTTGTGTTAGTTGGAAACATCGGTACTTAAAAGTTTCACAAAAAGGGGCGAGACTGAATGGCTAGAGTGAAAACTGCGCATACCTGATTTTGTTCAGAGATTAGGACTCGGTCCTCGATATTTTGGAAATTTTCATCTGGAGAACAATAACGGGTAGTAAACAGAAAATGAAGGGATAGAGTTCAGAGTAGTAAAGTTAATCTTAAGGAACTTGACGAAATCACGTTTTTAAAACAGATGTTAGAAATCTTAAATAACTTAGGTCTCAACAATAGCCATAAATTAAACAATAAATTCACATGTTACCTGATTGAACGAAATTTTAATTTAATCTTTATATAATTTGGATTCAATATCGTGAACAAACTTAATAAACTAATAATTAATTAAACAGTTCACAGCCTAAAAATAATCAAACTATTATTTTCATAGAAACATGAAAATAAATCATTTTTTTCTTTATATTTTTCTGAAAATTTGAAATAATAATAATTTATTAGGGCCGTTATTAAAATGATAAAAAGAATTCCTGAAAATAAAATGAAGAATCCAACGACCAAATTTGGACAACCACCACAAAATGTTCCCATTGGAATCTAAAAAAAGGGAACACCTCCCCCCATCCTTTCCCCCTAAAAAAGAAAAAAAGAAGAAAAGAAAACTATTCATCTTTACTTTGGATTTTATTTTTATTTTATTTTCATTTTATTTTCATTCTGTTTTCATTTTATTTCCATTTTATTTTCATTTCATTTTCATTTTATTTTCATTTTATTTCATTTTATTTTCATTTTATTTTCATTTTATTTTCATTTTATTTTCATTTTATTTCAATTTTCATTTTATTTTCATTTTATTTCCATTTTCATTTTATTTTCATTTTATTTTCATTTTATTTTCATTTTATTTCATTTTATTTTCATTTTATTTTCATTTTATTTTCATTTTATTTCAATTTTCATTTTATTTTCATTTTATTTTCATTTTATTTTCATTTTATTTTCATTTAATTTTCATTTTATTTTCATTTTATTTTCATTTTATTTTCATTTTATTTCCATTTTATTTCCATTTTATTTCCATTTTATTTTTATTTTATTTTCATTTTCATTTTATTTTCATTTTATTTTCATTTTATTTTCATTTTATTTTCATTTTATTTTCATTTAATTTTCATTTTATTTTCATTTTATTTTTATTTTATTTTTTATTTTTTTGCCTTGATAAGGGTGCTGTATGAGTGCCGAAACATTGGAAATTCTTACATATTTTTTTAAAATGTTTTTTTGTTGTGATTTGATAATGGTGGGAATATATCCTTTTTTCAGACTCCAATGAGAACATTTTGTGGTGGTTGTCCAAATTTGGTCGTTAGATTCTTGATTTTATTTTCAGGAATTCTTTTTATCAATTTCATTATTGGACGTTAGAAAAGGTACATTAAGCTAGCACCTCCACAATCGAATTTGTGAATTTTTCATAGCTCAGAATTTTGGGCTTTTTTTGGGCTGCAATACAAATTTTTGGGCTCCTTTACTTTTTTCAAAAAATCAATTTTCTCGTTGAGGTGCCAGCTTACATTAACCCAGCACCTCCACTTCTTGAAATCACTAAATATTGAAAATTCAATTACACGAGAATTTTGGGCTTTTTTTAGGCTCTTAAAATCCGCAAAAAAAAATTTCCCCAAACCAACCCTTAACTTCTAAAATCAACCCCCTTCCAAAAATTGAAAGTTTTCAGTAATTTATTAACGGGACATTTTTGGGCTTTTTTGGGCTCCCAGCAAATACCCGCTTCGATTTTTGGGCTCCAACCCTTAACGTCAAAAATCAACCCCTCTCTACCACGCAAATAGAACTTTGTCTGCAAATAAATTTTTGTAGGATTTTTTAATGGAAATAGAGTCTCTGATTTTTGGGCTCCTCGAAAATACACGCTACGATTTTTGAGCTTCAACCCTTAACGTCAAAAATCAACCCACGTTGATACTACTTTGTCAAAAAATAAATTTTTCTAGAATTTTTTAATGGAAATAGAGTCTCTGATTTTTGGGTTCCTCAAAAATACCCGACACGATTTTTGGGCTTCAACCCTTAAAGTCAAAAATCAAGCCCTCTCTATCACGTAAATACAAATTTGTCTGCAAATAAATTTTTCTTGAATTTTTCAATGGAAACACAGTCTCTGATTTTTGGGCTCCTCGAAAATACACGCTACGATTTTTGGGCTTCAACCCTTAGCGTCAAAAATCAATCCCTCTCTACCACGTAAACCGCACTAAATGTATGGGAAAATGGCTTTCGGTGGATTTAGCTGAAACTTTGTAATTTTTAAGGTTATAAGTGCCGGATGAAATATCCGTAAAAAAAAATCCAAAAAAATTGACAGTTTTAGCGCTATGCGGCGCTAAGCGCTCAAGATCAGCGAATAAAACCAATCCTAGTAACTTTAGCGACAAAAGCGATGTCACTATAAGAATCACGCATCAGAAAGTAGTCAGTAATATGTTTAGCCAAACCAATGAATTATATTGCGCGCTTCTCGAAACGATCAAACCCTAAGCGCCCAAGATTTTAACTTGACTAATTCATCACTTTTTTAAAGGCAGAAATATTACTCAAAGTAACATTAGTAACTAGTGCGTACATTCCGATAATTACGTTGTACTGTTCTCAAGAGTGCCGAACGCTAAGCGCTCATAATCAGTGAATAGAACGAATTACAATAGATTTAGTTACAAAAGCGATGACAACATAGAAATCACGGTTCAGATCGTGGTCTGTCATATTTTCGCCTACACCGTTTCTGCATTTAAAAAAGGAATTGCTTAGTCAAGTTCAAATATTGGGCGCTTAGCGTTTGATCGTTTCGAGAAGCGCGCAATATAAATCATTGGTTTGGCTAAAGATGTTACTGACCACTTCTTGATGCGTGTTTCGTATACAGCCATCGCTCGTGTCGCTAAAGCTACTAGGATTGGTTCTATTCGCTGATCATGGGCATTTAGCGTTCGGCCCTCTGGCGAAGGGTACACTTTTATTATCGATGTGCGCACTAGTTACTAATGTTACATTGGATACCATTTCTGTATTTAAAAAAAGGAATTGCTTAGTCAAGTTAAAATCTTGGGCGCTTAGCGTTTGATCGTTTCGAGAAGCGCGCAATATAACTCATGGGTTTGGCTAAACATATTACTGACTACTTTCTGATGTGCGATTCTTATAGTGACATCGCTTTTGTCGCTAAAGTTACTAGGATTGGTTTTATTCGCTGATCTTGAGCGCTTAGCGTTTAACCCTCTTGCGAAGGGTAGAATGTTATTATCGGTATGTGCGCATTAGTTACTAATGTTACTTTGGGTACCGTTTCTGCCTTTAAAGAAGTGATGAATTAGTCAAGTTAAAATCTTGGGCGCTTAGCGTTTGATCGTTTTGAGAAGCGCGCTATATGAGTCAACGGTGTAGGCGAAAATATGACAGACCACGATCTGAACCGTGATTTCTATGTTGACATCGCTGTTGTAACAAAATCTGTTGTAATTCGTTTTTTTTAAACTGATCTTGAGCGCTTAGCGCCGCATAGCGCTAAAACTGTCCATTTTTTTGGATTTTTTTTACGGATATTTCATCCGGCACTTATAACCTTAAAAATTACAAAGTTTCAGCTAAATCCACCGAAAGCCATTTTCCCATACATTTAGTGCGGGGTCCTTTATTTGCAGACAAAGTTGTATTTACGTGGTAGAGAGGGATTGATTTTTGATGTTAAGGGTTGAAGCCCAAAAATCGAATCGGGTATTTTCGAGAAGCCCAAAAATCAGAGACTCTATTTCGATTAAAAAATTCTAGAAAAATTGATTTTTTGATAAAGTAGTATCAACGTGAGTTGATTTTTGACGTTAAGGGTTGAGCCCAAAAATCGTAGAATGTATTTTCGAGGAGCCCAAAAATCAGAGACTGTGTTGCCATTGAAAAGTTCAAGAAAAATTTATTTGCAGACAAAGTTGTATTTACGTGGTAGAGAAGGGTTGATTTTTGATGTTAAAGGTTGAAGCCCAAAAATCATATCGGGTATTTTCGAGGAGTCCAAAAATCAGAGACTCTATTTCCATTAAACAATCCTACAAAAATTTATTTGCAGACAAAGTTGTATTTGCGTGGTAGAGAGGGGTGGATTTTTGACGTTAAGAGTTGGAGCAAAAAAATCAAAGTGGGTATTTTCTGGGAGCCTAAAAAAAGCCCAAAAATATCCCGTTAATAAATTACTGAGAACTTTCAATTTTTGAAGGGGGTTGATTTTGGAAGTTAAGGTTTGGTTTGGGGAAAATTTTTTTTGCGGATTTTAAGAGCCCAAAAAAAGCCCGAAATTCTGGTGTAATTGAATTTTTATTATTTAGTGATTTAAAGAAGTGGGGGTGCTGGGTTAATGTAAGCTGGCACCTCCACAAGAAAATTGATTTTTTGAAAAAAGTAAAGGAGCCCAAAAATTTTTATTGCAGCCCAAAGAAAGCCCAAAAAAAGCCCAAAATTCTGAGCTATGAAAAATTCAAAAATTCGATTGTGGGGGTGCTAGCTTAATGTACCTCGTTAAAAAGGGATTTTACATTGGATTGTTTTCCTATTTAAATATCCTAAATTTTAATTTTTGTTATTAAAATAATGTGTATGTTAATTGAAAGAATCATCGGCAAACGATAAAATTAGAAATCTACTTTTTTACTTCTGTAGATTTTAATTTTAAATTAAGAGGTTATCCTCTGAGTAAAAAAAAAAGACTGCTAATCATATTTAACAAGGAAAGTTAAATAAATATTACAATTATATTTTTCCGAAAAAAGATCTTCCAACATCGCTCCACTCGGAGCTCCACTTAGCAATGGAGCGAAGTTAGATATTTTTTCTGAAAAATATAATTTTTTAAATTTATATTCCATCTTGTAAAAAATGACGTAAATTATTTTTGGAATAAAATATTTCATATTCAAGTCAGATTAATATAAATTAAAAATTAGAATTACTCTGATAAACCCATAAGTAACTTTTTTTAAAGTCTGAATACGCATTTCTAATAAGCGCGCCAATTTAAGCCAGGCTCGATCTTTTGCGCATGATCATA
>NC_046658.1:182197485-182198092 GCF_010883055.1 Belonocnema kinseyi
TGCCACACGTGATACGACCATTCAGATTTTAGATAATTTAGTCAAAGATATATCTTAGATTTAGTACAATTTTGCTTGATGTTGTGACTGACGGTTTTGACCGTGACTGTGACTGATCGTGACCATGATTCAAAAGTCTGACGCTATCTTATTTGTGCTATAAACACTACAAAAAATTACCATCTCCCTTCTCGAAAGTCAACAGAGGATCCGAACAGGTATTTTTTCGAGTAAAATTTTATTCGACGATAAAAAAAAACGTTTAAAATTGTTAAAATATGAATTATGTCTAAAAGACGTTATTTACGGGTGCTGTATACTTGTTTAGCATCTACATTTTTTTCCTGTTACCGGAAGTATTTGAAATATTTACAGTTTCTGACAATATTGACGCAAACGTTCTAACTTCCGAGAGAGAAATGTGCATTTAGAGGCTTTCAAAATTGACAAAATTCTGATTAAGATTTTTAAAATTGGAAAAAAGAAAGTAATTGGGATTATATTAATTCTGTGGAGAAGTTTAATGCTCGGTAGATGGCGCTAGCGAACTTACATCAGTGCCCGCGAAATTCGAAATCAAATTAAAGGAATTTATTTAATTTAATTA
>NC_046658.1:182198192-182201261 GCF_010883055.1 Belonocnema kinseyi
ATTAATAAATTGATTAAATTTAAATTTTAAAGTTAATTTTTAATTTATTTATTTAATAATTTAAGGGAAATTATTAAAAATGAGCCAACTAAATTATGAAACGTGGACTTTAGCTTCATGACAAGGTGAACTGTTAAAAATTCATATTATTCATATCAATTATTTATTATGTTTTTTGTTGAGAATTCATTTTTTTCGGTTGAAAATCTAGTTATTTTGTTCAAAATTAATTTTTTTAGAGTTAAAAAGAAATTTTTCATCTTAACTAAAAATTTAAATTTTTGGATGAAAATCTAATCTTTTTAGTGAAAAATCCCTTTTTTATAAAATTATAATTCTTGTTTGAAAATTCATGTTTTTGGTGAAAACATCAATTTTATTATTAATATTTGTTTTTTAAATTATAAAGATATATTTATGGTTTTATATTTATTTCCTTGGTTAAAAATTTAACTTTTTGTTGAAAATTCATCTTTTTGAGATGAAAATTTGAGATGAAAATTTATTTTTTTAAATTGAAAATTATACTTCTTAATTAAAAATTAATTTTGTGGTTGTTAAAGATTCCTGATATTCCTTTAAAATTAATTTCGTAGGTGATTCGATGTTACATTTTGTTGAAAATTCATCTATTTTGTTAGAATTTTTTTTGTAAAAAAATTCATCTTCTGAGTTTAAAATTAATCTTTTTGGTCAAGAAATCAACTTTTTGGACGAATATTTGTTTTTTAAATTAAAAATTCATCATTTTTGTTAAATGTTTATTTATTTGTTTAAAAATTTTAATATTTTGTTGAGCGTTCGTCTTTTGTGCTGAAATATAAAAAAATTTGAAAATTCGTCTTTTTTTTACAAAATTATTCTTCTTTGTTCAATGTTTTTTTGTTTGTTTGTTAAAGGTTCCTCATATTTGTTTTTTAACTTGAAAAATTCATCATAACAGTTGAAAATTAATTTCCTTGGTTAAAAATTGAACTATTTTGTTGAAAGGTTTGTCTTTTGTGGTAGAATATTAATCTTCTTCGTAAAAAATTCGTCTTTTTGGTTGTCAATATATTTCTTTCCTTGGAAATCTAATTATTTGGTTAAAAATTTCTTTTTTAGGGTTAAAAATTATTTTTTAACTTTACATATAACTATTCCAGTTTAAGATGAAGATTTATTTTTTTTAGTTGAAAATTAATCGTCTTCGCCAACATTTATTATTTAAATTAAAAATTTCATCATTATAGTTGAAAATTCATCTTCCTGGTTTAATTTTGTTTGATATTTCATTTATTTTGTTGAAAATTTGTTTTTGATGGTTAAAATTTTTTTAAACTTTAAACATAAAAATTTCAGTTTGAGATGGAATTTTTTTTTTTTTAATTTGAAAATTCGTCTTTCTTAGCTGAAAATTAGCCTTCATTAAATTTTTTTTTTCTTTTTCTTAAAGATTCCTCATATTAGTTGAAAATTCATCTTTTACGTCACAAAACCAACTTTTTGCCTCGACATTTATTTTTTGAATTAAAGAATTCATCACTATAGTTTAAAATTCATCTTTTTGTTTAATGTTTTATTTATTTTGATGAAAATTTAATTATTTTCTTGAAAATTTGTTTTATATGGTTAAAAATTATTTTTTAACTTTAAATATAACTATTACAATTTGAGATGAAAATTTATCTTTTTTAGTTAAAAATTAGTCTTCTTCATTAAAAATTATTTTTTTGTTTTGTTTTTCTGTTTAGAAAACCAACTTTTTGCATCAATATTTATTATTAAAATTAAATAACTCATCATTATAATTGAAAATTCATCTCCCTGGTTTAAAATTTATCTATTTTGTTGGAAGTTCATTATTGTTGGTAGAATGTTAATCCACATGGTGAAAAATTCGTCTTTTTATTTGATATTTCATTGATTTTGTTGAAAATTTGTTTTTATGGTTAAAAATTATTTTTAACTTTAAATATAACTATTCCAGTTTGAGATGAAAATTTATCTTTTTAGTTGAAAATTAGTCTTCTTAATTAAGAATTCCTTTTTTTCTTTTTCTTGAAGATTCCTCATATTAGTTGAAAATTCATCTTTTTGGTCAGAAAATCAACTTTTTTGTTTAATATTTATTATTTAAATTAAAAAATTCTTCATTACAGTTGCAAATTCATCTCCCTGATTTAAAATTTAACTATTTTGTTGAAAGTTCATCATTTTTTATAGAATGTTAATCTTCTTGGTGAACAATTCATCTTTTTGTTTGACAATTTATTTATTTTGTTACAAATTTAGTTATTTTCTTGAAAATTTGTTTTTAATGATTAACAATTTTTTTTAAACTTTAAATATATCTATTTCAGTTTGAGATGAAGATTTATCTTTTTAGTTGAAAATTAGTCTTCTTAATTGAGAATTCTTTTTTTTCTTTTTCGTAAAGATTCCTTATATTAGTTAAAAATTCATCTTTTTGGTCAGAAAATCACCTTTTTCTTTAATGTTTATTATTTAAATTAAAAAATTCATCATTATAGTCGCAAATTCATCTCCCTGGTTTAAAATTTAACTATTTTGTTGAAAGTTCGTCATTTTTTATAGAATGTTAATCTTCTTGGTGAAAAATTCATCTTTTTATTTGAAAACTTATTATGTTGGAAACTTGTTTTTTATGATTAAAAAATGAATATTAAACTATAAGTATAACTATTTTATTTTTGGTTGAAAATTTATCTATTTTCTTGAAAAAAATTTTTTTAGAAAATTAATCTTCTTAGTTAAAATTTGTTTGTTGTTGAAGATTTCTCTATTAGTTGCAAATTCATCTTTTTGGTCGAAAAATCAACTTTTTGGATTACTATTTGTTATTAAAATTGAAGATTCATCATTATAGTTAAAACTTCATTTCTTTGCTTGAAAATCTAAACATTTTGTTTATAATTTTTAATTGATAATTCTTCTTTTTTGTTAAAGATTCCTCACATTAGTTGCAAATTCATCTTTCTAGATCAATTTTTGTTTTTCAAATTGAAAATTCATCTTTCTAGATCAATATTTGTTTTTCAAATTGAAAATTCATCTTTCTAGATCAAT
>NC_046658.1:182201361-182229739 GCF_010883055.1 Belonocnema kinseyi
TTCAAGATTCCACACATTATTTGAAAATTCATCTTTCTAAATCAATATTTGTTTTTCAAATTGAAAATTCATCTTTCTAGATCAATATTTGTTTTTCAAATTAAAAATTCATCAGTATAGTTAAAAATTCATTTCGACTGTTAAAATTTTTTTCAACATTAAATATAACTATTTAAGATAGAGATGAAAATTTATCATTTTTAATTGATAATTCGTCTTTTTTGTTAAAGATTCCACACATTATTTGAAAATTCATCTTTCTAGATCAATTTTTGTTTTTCAAATTGAAAATTCATCTTTCTAGATCAATATTTGTTTTTCAAATTGAAAATTCATCTTTCTAGATCAATATTTGTTTTTCAAATTGAAAATTCATCAGTATTGTTAAAAATTCATTTCCACGGTTAAAATTTTTTTTTTTTTAATTAAATATAACTATTAATATAATTCGTCTTTTTTGTTAAAGATTCCTCACATTATTTGAAAATTCATCTTTCTAGATCAAAATTTGTTTTTTAAATTGTAAATTCATCAGTATAGTTAGAAATTTAACCATTTTGTTGATAGTCCGTCTTTCGTGGTGAAAATTTTTTTGTTTAACATTTCCAGAATGTCCAAACCAATCGTCTTCGTGACCGGCAATGCCAAGAAGTTGGAGGAATTTATCGCCATTCTTGGGAAAAATTTTCCCCGCGAGATAACAAATAAAAAAGTAGATTTGCCTGAATATCAAGGCGAGATTGAAGAAATTTCAATCGAAAAGTGTAAAGCTGCCGCGGAAATTGTCAAGGGCCCCGTAATAATTGAAGACACTTGTTTGTGTTTCAATGCCATGAAGGGGCTGCCGGGCCCCTATATTAAATGGTTTTTGGACAAATTGGGGGCGGATGGTTTATATAAAATGCTGGAGGGCTGGGAGGATAAATCTGCTCAGGCCGTATGCACTTTTGCGTATGTCAACAGTCCTGAGGACCCAGTCATTCTTTTCCAAGGTAGAACTGATGGGTTGATGGTGAGTCCCAGGGGTCCCAAAGATTTCGGATGGGATCCTTGTTTCCAGCCGGAAGGATATGACAAAACTTATGCAGAGTTGCCCAAGGAAATTAAAAACACAATTTCTCATCGACAGCGCGCTCTTGAGAAGCTCAAAGAATATTTTTTAAAAGATAGCAACGAAGCCAAATGAGGGCGGAGGTTTTTTTATTTTATAGAATGAACGATAAGGGATTCTTTTCATCCCAGGAAATTTTAATCGTAAACCGGAATGACGTCTTAAATGTAGTGAAATTAAATTTTTTAATCTGTCTACACGTTTTTAATCAACTGAGAAAATGTTTTATGGTTTTTCGTATATTTTGTTTAAATTTTGTATAAAATTATTGACAATTTAAGGAAATATATTTTTCTATTGTGTATCTAATTTATTATAATAAAGGAGATGTCTAAATTATTATTTGCCAGGATTTTATTTATCCATTCATCCTGAAATTTTTACCAATTTCATTTTTAAGAATTTAGAATTCTGTAGGTACAATTTTTCTAAAATTCTTGAGAAAAATCAAAAATATTTTTTACAAAATTTCAACTATTATGTTGAAAATTCGTTTTTGAGGGGGGGGGGAGTCAAAATTTGTATTTTTGTTAGAAAATTATTCTTTTTAGTTAAAAATTTATTTTTCTGTTTGGAAAGTTGTCTTTTTTTATTGAAATTATCATGTATTTCGTCGAATATCGCCTTTTTGGGTAAAAAATTAATCTTTTCTGTTAAAAATAACTTTATTTATTGTTTTTGAAATTCTTCATAGTTGAAAATTCATATTCTTGTTTGCTAAAGATTCCTCATATTAGTTGATAATTAATTTCTTTAGCTACAAATTAAACTATTTTCTTGAAAATTAATATTCTTAGTTGTAAATTCATCTTTTTGGTTCAATATTTATTTTTTAAATAAAAAATTCATTAGTATATTTGAAAATGCATTTCCTGGGTTCAAAAATTAACTATTTTGTTAAACGTTCGTGTTTAGTGGTAAAATGTTAATCTTCATGGTGAAAAATGCATCTTTTTCGTATCTTTTTGGTTGATAACTAATTTCTTTAATTGAAAATACAACTTCGTTGAACATTTATGATTTTATAAAAAGGAAAGAAGAAAATTTTATATAAATTATTGGCAATTTAAAGAAATATATATTTCTATTGTGTATCTAATTTATTATAATAAAAGAGATGTCTAAATTATTATTTGCCAGGATTTTCTTTATTTGTTCATCCTACAATTTTTACCAATTCCATTTTTAAGAATTTATGGGTGCCAATTACTTTATTTATTGTTTTTCTAATTGAAAATTTATCTTTTTCGGTGAAAATTGATTTCCTTGGTTTAAAATATAACTATTTTGCTGAAAGTTCATCATTTTTGCGAGAATCTTATTCTTTTGGATGAAAAATTCATATTTTTGGTTGAATATTCATTTCTTTGATTGAAAATCTAATTATTTTGTTCAAAATTCCTTTTTTTACAATTCAAAATAAAATTTTCATCTTAAAAAAAAATTCAATTTTTGGATGAAAATCTATCCTTTTTAGATGAAAATTCTTTTCTTTTTGGGTAGACAATTATCATTCTTATTTAAAAATTCATGTTCTTAATAAAAAAAAATCAATTTTTTATCAATATTTATTTTTTAAATTAATAAGTTATATTTATAGTTGTATGTTTATTTACTTGGTTACAAATTTAACTTTTAGTTGAACATTTATCTTTTTGGTCAGAAAGCCAACTTTTTGCTTCCACATTTATCATTTAAATGAAAAAATTCATAATTATATTTGACAATTCATTTTCCTATTTTAAAATTTAACTATTTTTTGAAAAATCATATTTTTTGTAGAATGTTAATCTACGTGGTCAAAAATTCATCTTTTTGATTGATATTTCATTTATCTTGTTGAAAATTTATTTTTTTAACTTTAAATATAATTATTCCAGTTCGAGATAAAAATCTATCTTTTTTAGTTGAAAATTAGTCTTCATTGAATATTCTTTTTTTTTTTTGTTAATAATTAATAATTTTAATATTTTGTTGATAGTACGTCTTTAGTAGTCAAATTCGTCTTTTTTGGTAGAAAATTATTCTTCATAGTTGAAAATGAACTTCGATAAGTACAAATTAAACTATTTTGTTGAAAACTTATCTATTTTGTTAAAAATTCATTTTATTTTTGTAGAAAATTATTCTTTTTAGTTCAGAATTCATGTTTTTAGTCAAGAAATCAACTTTTTGGTTCAATATTTCTTTTTTAAAATAAAAAATACATCGTTATAGTTAAAAATTAATTTTCTTAGTTAAAAATTTAACTATTTTGTAAAACTCGTGTTTTGTGGTAGCATATTAATCTTCATGCTGAAAATTTTATGTTTTTGCTTGACAATTCATTTCTTTTATTGAAAATCTAATTATTTTTTTTAATTAAATTTTAAACTATAAATATAGCTATTCCATTTTTTTTTTTTTGAAAATTTATCTTTCTGTTCAAAAAATCAACTATCGGATAATTTTTTTTTTTTAATTGAATATTCATGATCAAAGTTGAAAATTCATTTCCTTGTGTAAAAATTTAAATATTCTGTTTAATATTGATTATTTTTTTGTTGTTAATATTATATTTTCATAGTAAAAATTAAATTTTTTCAACTATACTATTCCATTTTGAATTGAGAAAATGCTTTTTTTTATGAAAATTGATGTATTTTTGATTGAAAAGTAATTAAATATGAAAAAAATTAATCTTCTGAGATTAAAATTTATTTTGCCTTTAAAAAATTCCTTATACGAGTTGAAAATGATTTTTCTTTGGTAAAAAATGTAACTGTTTTGTTATAAATTAGTTTTGTCAACATTAAACATAACTATTCCATTTTGAGATGAAAATTGATCTTCTTTTTGTTGAAAATTTGTTTGTTTTTTTTATTAAAAATTAATCTTCTTGTCTGAACATTAATTTTTTAAATTAAATACAACTGTTGTGTTGAATATACGTTTTCTCTTATGGTAGAAAATATCTTTTTGGTCGAAAATTAAATTATTTGATGAAAAGATATTAGTTAGAATTTCTTTTCTTTTTTTTTCAATTTTTCTTTTCTTAATTGAAAATATAATTATTCGATTTTTTGTTGAAAAATTATCTTTGGTTAATAATTTTAATATTTTGTTGATAGTGCGTTTTTTGTAGTCAAATGCGTCTTTTTTGGTAAAAAATTATTCTTCATAGTTGAAAATTAATTTCTATAACTACAAATTAAACTATTTTGTTGAAAATTTATTTTATTTTTTTAGAAAATTAATCTTCTTGGTTCAGAATTCATGTTTTTGGTCAAGAAATGAACTTCTTTTGTTAATATATTTTTAAAAAATAAGAAATACATCGTTATAGTTAAAAATTCAATTTCTTGGTTAAAAATTTAACTATTTTGTAAAACTTGTGTTTTGTGGTAGCAATCTTCATGCTGAAAAATTCATTTTTTTCGTTGAAAATTCATTTCTTTTGTTAAAAATTTAATTATTTTGCTGGAAACTTGTTTTTCTATGTTTAAAAATGATATTTTAAACTATAAATATAAGTATATCAATTTTTTGTTGAAAATTTGTCTATTTTGTTAAAAATTCTTTTTTTTATTTGCAGAAAATTAATCTTTTCAGTTGAAAATTTATCTTTTTGGTCCAAAAATCAACAATCGGATCAACTTTTTTTTAAATTGAAAATTCATCATTATCGTTGAAAATTCATTTGCTTGTTTAAAAATGCAGATATTTTGTTGAAAATTATTATTATTTTTTTTTTTTTGTTAAAATTAATTGTTTACTGAAAATAGAAATATTCCATTTTTTGTTGAAAATTTAGCTTTTTCGTAGAAAATTAATCTTTTTGGTTGATAACTAATTTCTGTATTTGAAAAAACTACTTTGTTGAATATTATATTTTCATAGTAAAAACTAATTTTTTTAACTATAAATATAACTCATCCATTTAAAATTTGAAAAAAAATTTTAGTTGAAAATTAATTTACTTGTGAATAAATGTAACTATTTTGTTATAAATTACTTTTTATAACATTAAATATAACTATTCCATTTTAAGATGAAAATTTACAATTCGATTTTTTTTATTTAAAATTAATCTTCGTGGTTAAATATTAATTTTTTATCAAAAATTGCTCATATTGTTTAATAATAAATTTCTTTGTTAAATATTTTAATTCTTCTGTTGAAAATACGGTTAATTTCAATAAAAAATTTCTTTCTTTTGTCGAGAATTAAAATATTTGGTTAAAAATGAATTTGGAAAATTGAAAATTTGTTTCTTTGTTTACATTGTTGCTGTTTTGCTGAAAAATCTTCTTTTGTGGTAGAATATTAACTTTCCTAGTCAAAAATTAATCTGATTTATTGACAATTAATTTTTTCGGTTTTAAAACTCAATATTTTTTCAAAATTTCGTCTTTTTTGGTAAAAAATTATTGTTATAGTTGGATATTCATTTTTTCATGCGTTAAAAATTCATCATTTCAGGCGAAAATTAATTTCTGTTGATACAAATTGAACTAATTTGTTGAAAATTCATCTATTTTGTTTACAAAAGTTATCTTTTTTTTTAAAGTTAATCTTCTTTGTTGAAAATTCTACTTTTTAGTTCAATATTTATTTTTGAAATCAAAAATTCATCATTATAGTAGAAAATTCATTTACGCGCTTAAAAATTTAACTATTTTTTTGAAAGTTCGTCTTTTGTGTTAGAATGTAAAATTCTTATTTTTTGGTAAAAAATTAATCTTCTTATTTGAAAATTAATTTTCTGGTATAGATTCCTCATGTCAGACAAAATTTAATTTCTGTTGATAAAAATTGATCAATTTTGTTGAAAATTCATCTCATTTGATAAAAGATAATTTTTATCCTTATAGAAAATTAATCATTTTAGTTGTAAATTAATCTTTTTGGCCAAAAAATCAACTTTTTCGTATCAATATTAGTTTCTTAAATTGAAAATCCATAATTAAAGTAGAAACCTTATTTTCTTATTTAAAATTTTAATTATTTTGTTAAAAATTAGTTTTTTCGTTAAAATTAATTTTTTAATGAAAATATAAATATTCCAAATTTTGTTGAAAATTTATCTTTTTTTTTTGGTAGAAAAGTTATCTTTTTGGTTGATAACTAATTTCTTTGGTTGAAAAAAATATTTTGATGAATATTATATTATTATACATAAAAATTAATTAGTTGAACTATAAATATAACTATTCCATTTTAAATTGAAAAGATATATCTTTTATTAGAAAATGAATCTACTTTAAAAAAAGTTAACCTTCTTAGTTCAAAATTCACTTTTTTTGTAAAATATTTCTAATATTAGTTGAAAATTAATTTCTTTGATAAAAAATGTAACTATTTTGTTATAAATTACTTTTTTCAACATTCAATATAACTATTTCATTTTTAGATAAAAATTTATCTATTTTGTCGAAAATTTGAGTTTTTTTATTGAAAATTAATCTTCTTGGTTGAACAATAATTTTTGTATGAATGATTTCTCATATTAATTTTTTATTTATTAGTTTTATCTTTATTAAAAATAATTATGTTTAATTTTTTTGAGTTAAAATTATATCTTTGTCTTAAAATTTATATATTTTTCTGAAAAATCTACTTTTATGGTAGAAAATTTATCTTTTTGGTTGAAAATTAAACTATTTGGTTAAAAATTAAATTTTGAATTTGATCATTTATTTCTTTGGTGTAAATTTTTCTATTGATTGGTTTTGGATGGAATCCTTGCCAGTCGGAAGGATATGACAAAACTTATGCAGAGTCTTAATTCTAGAACACTTGAATTTTTAATGTGAATACACGTTTTTAATCAATTGAGAAAGGAAACAAAAAAAAGTTTGTATAAATTATTGACAATTTAGATAAATGTATTTTTCTATTGTGTAGGTAACTTATTATTATGATAAAAAAGATCTCTGAATTATTTTTTTCCAGAATTTTATTTGTCTTAATCCTGAAATCTGTCTCGATTGCATTTTCACAATTATAAATATAATTTTTCTGAATTATTATTTTTTTTTTTAAATTAATAATTAATCATTGCAGTTGAAAGTTTATTTCCTTGGTTAAAAATGTAACTATTTTGTAATAAGTTCCTCTTTTGTGGTAGAATGTTAATTTTCATAGTGAAAAATTTATCCTTTCAGTTAAAAAATAATTTCTTTAATTGAGAATCAAATTATTTTATCTGAAATAGGCATAACAAGCCCACTTCATCTGTCCGCGGAGCGGCAGTAAAATAGCACTTTATTGTACTGTGAAGAGCGGCAAGTAAAGTGACCGCAAAGAGGAAGAAGTTAGTGAAAAGTGAAAGAAAAGAGTTAGAGGAATTCATTTTAAACCTAAGTTTAACTGCGAAGTGGATTTTGGACTTCTTATGTCAACCCACACGCGTGCGTATGCGGTATAATCAAGCGCCGTTTTCCAGATTTAAAAACTAATTTTTAAAATATAAAAGTAACAGTTCTATTTTTGGATCGAAATTGATCTTTTTTAGTTGAAAATGTATCTACTTTCTTAAAAAATTCTTTTTTTTATAGAAAATTAATCTTCTTAGTTGAAAATTCATCTTTTTGGCCAGAAAATAAACTTTTTAGTTTAATATTTTATTTTATTGAAAATTTACCATACTATTTGAAAATTCATTTCCTTGTTTGAAAATTTAAGCATTTTGTTGAAAATTCGTTTTCTTTTCTAAAAATTAATTTATTCACTAAAAATATAACTATTCCATTTTTTGTTGAAAAATTGTGTTTCTTTGTTGAAAATTCATCTTTTTGGTTGATAATACATTTCTTTGGTTGAAAAACTACTTTGTTGAATATTATTTGTCTATGCGTTAAAAAATGAATTTTATGAACTTTAATATAATTATTCCATTTTGAATTGGAAAAAAATATTTTTTTGCTTAAAAATTCATTTTATTTATAAAAGATTTCTGATATTAATTGAAAATTAATTTCTTTGGTGCAAAATTTTACAATTTCCTTACAAATTACGTTTTTGAATTTAAAACATAACTATTCCATTCTTTTTTTTTATTTAGCTTTTTTAGTTGAAAATTCGGCTTTTTAGTCGAAAATTCCTTTTTTTTGTTGGCAATTAATTTCTTTTGTTAAAAAACTACTTTGTTGAATATACTTTTTGTTGAGTTAAAAGTTCGGTTTTTACTACTCTAAAGAAAATGAATCTACTTAGTTGAAAATTCATTTCTTCTGTATAAAATTCAACTATTTCGTTATAAGTTACTTTTTCAAACATTAAATATAACTATTCCAATTAGCGATGAAAATTTGACTTCTTTTTTCTCGAAAAATCGATTTTTTTATATAGAAAATCTTCTTGGTTGAACATTAATTTTTTTATTAAAGATTGCTCATATTAGTTAATAATTAATTTCGTTGTTTAATAATTTAACTGTTCTCTTGAAATTACGTTTATTCTGGTTTAAGTAATTTTGGTTCAATAAATAAAATTTGAATAAATCTGTTAAATAATTTTTTCATTTCTAATTTCAGTTAAAAATGTATCTTCTTTGTATTGAAATTGATCCTTTTCAGTTGAAAATTAGTATTTTTTGGTAGAAAATGTATCCTTTTGGTCAAAAATTAAACTATTTGGATAAAAATTAAATTTTCAAATTGAAAATTCATTTCTTTGTTTATAATGTTGCTGCTTTGTTAAAAACCCGTCCTTTGTGGTATAATATTAACTTGAAAAGCTAAAAGAATATTTTTTAAAGATAGTAACGAAGCCAAATGAGAAAGAAGATTTTTTATTTTATACAGTGAACGATAAGGGATTGTTTTCATCCCCGGAAATTTTAATCATAATCTTGAATGACGTCTTAAATGTTGAGAAATTAAAATATTTTCTTGGTTTTCGTATATTTTATTATTTGTGATTGTGAATATTTTAGTTTTTTTTTAAACAACGTATTTATGACTTTATAAGAAGGAAACAAGAAAATTTTGTATAAGTTATTGACAATTTAGAGAATTGTATTTTTTTATTGTGTAGCTAACTTATCATAATAAAAAAGATGTCTAAATTATTATGTTCCAGAATTTTATTTGTTCATTCATCCTAAAATCATCCTAAAATTTTAAAAGAAATTGCCAAATTTCAACTATTTTTCTGAAAATCTCATTTATATTTTCTAGATGAACATTTATGTATTTTGTTCAAAATTCTTCTTCTTGGTAGAAAATTATTCTTCATAGTTAAAAATTCATTTTCCATTATTAATGATTACTTATATTAGTTCAAAGTTATTTTCTGTGGTTAAAAAATTTAACGATTCATTTACGTGCTTAAAAATTCAACTATTTTTTTGAGCGTTCGTATTTTGTGGTAGAATGTAATTCTTAATGAAAAATTCACCTTTTTGGTTGACAATTAATTTCTTCTATTAAAAATTAAGTTAATTTGTTGGAAATTTGTTTTTTATGTTTACAAATTAATTTTTAAACTATCAAATATAACTATTTCATTCTTAGATGAAAATTTATCTTTTTTTTTTAGTTGAAAATTCGTATTTTTTGGTAAAAATTTAATATTTTGAGTTGAAAATTGATTTTTTGGTATAGATTTCTCATGTTAGTTGAAATTCATGTATAGTTAGAAACTAATCTTTCATCTTTAAATATAACTATTCCATTTTGGAATGAAAATTTATCTTTTTTAGTTAAAAATTCGTCTTTTTTGGTCGTAAATTAATCTGCTTGGTTAAAACTTCCTTTTTTGTGTGTTAAAGATTCCTCATCCTAGTTAAAAATTAATTTCTTTAGTTACAATTTTAACGATTTTGTTGAAAATTTATATTTTTTGGCAGAAATTTAATATTATAAGTTAAAAACTCATCTTTTTAGTAAAAAAATTAACTTTTTGGATGAATATTTGTAATTTAATTTTGAAAATTAATATCCCTGGTTGAAAATTTAATTGAAAGTTCATTTCCTTGGTTAAAAGTTTAACTATTTTTCTGAAAATTCGTCTTTTGTGATCAAATATAAATCTTCTTGGTGCAATATGAATCTTTTTGGTTGACAAATCATTTCTTTGGTTGAAAATCTAATTATTTAAAAAAAAAATTGTTTTCCATGGTTAAAAATTATTTTTTCAACTTTAAATATAACTGCCCCATTTTTTGATAAAAGCTTATCTTTTTTAATTCGAAATTCGTCGTTTTTGGTAAAAAATTATTCTTCTCAATTGAAAACTCTTTTTCTTTTGTGAAAGGTTTCTCATATTTGTGGAAAATTAATTTCTTTGGTTACAAATTTAACTATTTTGTTGAAAATTTATCTATTTTCTTAAAAATTCAATTTTTTTTTAGAAAATTAATCTTATTATAAAATTTCTCTTTTTGGTCAAAAAATCAACTTTTTCGTTAAATATTTTTTTTTAATTGAAAGTTCATTTCCTTGGTTAAAAATTTAACTATTTTGTTAAAAGTTCGTCTTGTGTGGTATTAGTTAATCTTCTTAATCAAAAATTAATCTTTTTGGTAAAAAAATCAACTTTTTTGATTAATAATGGCTTTTTAAATGGAAAATTCATAATTATAATTGAAACTTCATTTCCTTGGTGAAAAATTAACTATTTAATTTAAAGTTCGTCTCTTATGTTCCTATATAAATATTCTTGGTGAAAAATTCATCTGTTTAGTTAAAAATTAATTTCTTTGGTTGAAAATCAAATTGTTTTGTTGAAAATTTGTTTTTTATAGTTAAAAATTAATTCTTTATCTTTTAATGTAACAATTCCATTTTGATATGAAAATGTATTTATTTTAGTTGAGGATTTTTTTTGATAGAAAATTAATCTTCTTAGCTGAAAATTTATTTTTTTGTTGTGAAAGATTCCTCGTATAAGTTGAAAATTAATTACGTGGATTAAAAATCTAACTATTGTGTTGAAAATTTCTTTTTTTTTATTGGTAGAATTTTTTTTTACGAGAAATCAACTTTTTGAGTCAATATTTGTTTTTCAAATCTAGAAATCATCATTACGGTTGAAAATTTATTTTCTTGGTTAAAAATGTTACAATTCTTTTTATATTTCGTCTTTTGTGGTCAGATATAAATCTACTTGTAGTTATAGTTAAAAATTATTTTTTTGTAACTTTGAATATAACTATCCCATTTTTTGATGAAAGATTATCTTTTTAGGTCCAAATTCGTCTTTTCGGTAGTAAATTAATCTTCTTAGTTGAAAATTCGTTTTTTTGTTGTTGTTAAAGATTCCTCATATTAGTTGAAAAAAATTGTGTGGTTACAAATTTAACTATTTTGTTAAAAAAATATATGTTTCGTTAAAATATTTTTTCTTTCTTTTTGTAGAAAATTCATCTTTTTGGTCAGAAATTAAATTCTTTGGTTCAATATTTATTTTTTAAATAGTTAATTTATAATTATACTTATAAATTCCTTTTCGTGGGTAAAAATTTGGTGGAAATTCTAATTATTTTGTTCAAAATTTGATTTTTATGGTTAAAAATTATTTTATCAACTTAAAATATAACTTTTCTATTTCAGAATAAAAATTGATCTTGTTTAATTCAAAATTTGTTATTCTTAGTAGAAAATTATCATTCTTACTTGAAAATTCTTTTTCTTTTGTTAAAGATTTCTTATATTAGTGGAAGATTAATTTCATTGGTTGTAAATTCAACTATTCTAATAAAAATTATTTTTTCGTATAAAATTAATCTTATTGTTTGAAAACGAATACGTTGAACTATTTGTATGGTTGAAAATTAAACCTCAAAGAAAAATGTATAACGTTCATAAAAAATGAAAGAGTACTTAAGTTAATATCAGCGTGAGTTAGGGAATTTTGAAATCAGTATTTAGTAGCAACCTAATTTTTTAAATAACGCTATTTAAATCAAATTTTATCAGGGTTGGGGAAAATTAGATATCTGAATTATGTAAATCGCAAAACAGCTTTAATTTATAAGCGAATTTTGATTGCTACACGGCACTTTTTAAATTTCGTGGGTAGAAAGTGTATCGATATATCGAAATAACGACTGACCTCAATAAACGGCAACTTCACAGTACACCCGTCAAGCGCGTCAGCGAAGAGTGACCGCTCGTGAAATACTCCAATTGTTCCAAATTGTTCAAAAATGCCGAGTCAAGAAGTAACCACGACTAAAGTTGTCGTTCATCCCTTAGTTTTGCTAAGTGTGGTGGACCATTTTAACCGCATGGGAAAAATTGGGAACCAAAAACGAGTGGTTGGTGTACTTTTAGGCTGTTGGCGAGCAAAAGGAGTCTTGGACGTTTCGAACAGTTTTGCAGGTTAGGATTCATTTCTCTAGGTTATTGCTTCGAATTCTCGTGTTATCGACCAGAATTATTTGAATTCTACTGTTTCAACCTTTCGGATAATTGAACTTATTAATATTTATCCAGAAAAATAGTATACTTTATGAAGAAACATAATTTTTACAGTACCCTTCGATGAAGATGACAAGGATAAATCAGTATGGTTTTTGGACCATGATTACCTCGAAAACATGTATGGAATGTTCAAAAAAGTCAATGGTAGGTTCCTTTGATTTTCTGTTTCATTTCAATAAAATTGTATTAGTCTGGGAATAAGGTGTTTTGTTTTCAAGTATTTTTAGACGGTTTCAGACAAAAAAACAACTATTTTCGTGACTCATTTCTATTTTCGACTTTATCAGTCTTTCTAATATTAAAAAAAAAAATTATTAACTATTTTGTTCAATTAATTAATATTAGAATCCAAATGTTTTTTATAGCCCGTGAAAAATAAATCGGTTGGTATTGAGTCAGGGAATTCTAAACTCATCAGGGAAATTCTAAAACGGAGAATTTTCAACAAATTTGTTGAAAAGTTGACCTTTTTGGGTAGAAAATTGAACTATTTTGATAAAAAATTGAATTATTTGGTTTAAAGTGAACTTTTTTTCAAAACATCGTATTTACGGTTTAAAAATTTCACTTTTTTTTGTAGAAAATTCGTGTTTTTGTTTTTAAAATTCGTATTTGGTTTCAAATTCGTCTTGCTCCAAATCTTAATTTAACTATTTTTCTCAAATTATATTTTTTTCATTAAAAAAATAATTTTTTTAATTGAAAATTTAAAAATTTATTTATATAGTAGAAAATTTGTTTCTTATTGAAAATTCGTTTTTTGTTTTGAAGTATTAATCTTTGTGACTAATTGTTTTTTTAGTTGAAGAGTTAACTCTTTTATTCAAACCTCTTTCTTTTTGTAATAGAAACTGATTTTTTTTAACTTAAAATATAATTATTTCATTTTTTTAAATTTAAAGTCCATCTAGTTTTTGTCAAAAATGTAACCATTTGATTAAAATTTCATGTTCATGGACAAAAATTAATTTTTCTTATTATATGTTTTTGTTGAAATTTCATATTTTTGTTTAAAACTTTTTTTTTAAATTAACCGTTTTTTTTTAAATTTGTAATTTCGGTTTAAAAATTCCACTTCTTCGTAGAAAATTCGTGTTTTTTTAAACTAAAGAATTATTTTTTTACACTGAAATCGTAATTATTCTATTTTTTGTTGAAAATGCATTTTTTTATCTTTTATAGAAAATTAATCTTCTTGGTTGAAAATTTATCTTTTTCTTTGAAAATTCATTTTTTGGTTGAAAAATTATATATTTGGTATAAACTTCGTCTTTTTGATCGAAATTTAATTTTTATAGATTGTAAATTTAATTATTTGGTTGAAAATTTATGTATTTTATTGAAAAATCGTACTTTTTGGTAAAAAATTAATTTTTACAACTAAAACTTTCAATATTCCAGTTTTTGTCAAAAATGTATCTTTTTTTATATAAATATATTCAACTTGTTTGAAAATTTTATTATTACGTTAAACTTTATTTTATTTTGTTGCATTTCAAGATGAGGGTTTTTTTTAAGTTGAAAATTCAACTATTTGGTGAAAAAATAGTTGGTTGATTTGTTGAAAATTCAATTTTGTTTATAGAATATTCATATTTTTGGGTTAAAAATTTAACTTTCTTTTTCAAAATGTATATTTTCGGATTGAAAACTCAACTGCTTCGAAGGTCTTTCTAATATTTTATGAATTATTTTGTTGATTTTATGTTTTGTCCTATGTATTAAAATTGAAATTATGATGTATTTTTTATTTTTTTATTTGAAGAACATTTTTATTTTAAATGAAAATTAAAATATTTCAGGTTGAATTAGAAAATTATCTTCTTCAGTTATAAATTCCTGTGTTTTATTGAAAATTAATTTTTATGTAATTAAAACTTTAATCTCTTGTTAAAATCTGATTATTTTGTTACAAAATTTATCATTTTTGTTAAAAATTAATTTTAACCAAAAATAAAAAACGAGTTTTCAATGTAATAAATAAATTTTTAAATAAAGAAATAATTTTCAACTAATGTGAGGAGTATTTAAACAAAAAAATTAATTTTAAGCCAAAAATTTGGAAAATTCTTTTTTTTTTTCGTCGAATATTCATACATTTTGTTGAAAATTCATCTTTTTGACAGGAAATTAATTTTTTGGGAATAAAATTGATCTTTTTGGTTGAAAATGAATCTTTTCTTGTCAAGGATTTTAATTAAATTTTCTTTTATTCAAATATCAACTAATATCTTTTTCTTTCAAAATTCATATTTTTTTATTGATTATTTAAATATTTGGTTGAAAAATCGTTTTTTGTTGTTTTTTTTATGTCACAATTTAAGCTTCTAAGTAGTGGAAATGATTTTTTTGTAAAAATTTTCATTTTTAATGTCTCAAATATTCTAAAGTCTTTTTGAATTTTCTCAAAAATATTAGGAACATATTTATTATTTAATGAGAGTTCTAGTTAAATTTTTTTTTACTGAGAATTTAACGATTGTATTTTAAGTTGAGAATTTGTCTTTTTTAGTTGAAAATTCTATTATTTTGATAGAAAATTCATATTTTCGTGTTTAAAATTTAACTTTTTTTTCAAAATGTATATTTTCGGGTTGAAAGCTCAACTGTTTTGAAGGTCTTTTTTTAGTAGAAACTAGACGTATGTTATTCAGAATTCGTCTCTTGTTAGGAAGCTAATCTCCTTTAAAAAAAATTCTGTTTTAAAAATCAGTTGTTTTTTTTTTAAACTAAAAGTTGAAATATTTCATTTTTTGTCGAAAATTAATATCATTTTGATAGACATTTAATCTATTTGATTTAATATTCATCTGTTTGGTTAAAAATTTAATTATTTCGTAAAAATCAATTTTATTTGTTCATAATTTTTTTTCTAGCAGAATTAAAATATTATTTTTTTTTTATTGAAAATTTTTAAAGCGAAGAAAAATGTAAAGCCAAGAAGTTGTAAATTTATTTTAAAAATTATCTTTTTGCTTGAAAATGAATCTGTTTTTGTTAAGGATTTTAATTAAATTTTCTATTATTCAAATATCAACTAATACATTTTTTAAATTTAATTTATTTAAAGATTTTAATATTTTGTTGTAAATTTTTTTTTGCCACAAGTTAAGCTTCTTAGCAGAAAATTGATCTTTTTGACTGTAAATAAACTTTTTGGTTTAAAATTCATATTTTTGGATTAAAAATGAAACTGATTATTTGTTGGTTAAAATTTTAATGTCTGAAATCTTTTTAAAAAATTTTGAATTTTCTAAAAAATATTAGGAACCTATTTATTATTTAATGAGACTTTTGTTGAACTTTTTAATTCTTACTGAGAATTTAACTATTGTATTTTAAATTGAGAATTTGTCTTTTTTAGTTGAAAATTCAACTATTTGGAATTTTTTGGTTGAAAATTCAAATTTTCGGATTTAAAATTGAGATTTTTTGTTAAAAATGTATAATTTCGGGTTGGAAACTCAACTGTTTTGAAGGTCTTTCTAATATTTAATGAATTATTTTGTTGATTGAATATCTTGTCCAATAAATTAAAATTGAAATTAAAATATATTTTCTTTTAAAGAACATTTTTTTTAAACTAAATATTAAACTATTTTATTTTTAGTTGAAAATTTATCTTCTTCAGTTATAAATTCCTGCATTTTGTTGAAAATTCTAATTTGTTGTCTTTAAATGTATCTTTTTTATCACAAACTTGACGTAGTTTATTCAAAATTCGTCTGTTTTTTAGAAAAATAATCTTTTTTGAAAATTAATTTTTTAAACTAAAAATTAAATTAAATTTTTTTCGATAATTAATATCTTTTTTATACATTTACTCTACTTGTTTAAATATTTATCTGTTTGTCTACAAATTTAATTATTTCGTTCAAATCAATTTTATTTGTTGATAAGTTTTTTTTAACAGAATATAAATATTTTTTTATTTATTGAAAATTTAACGATTTGCTTAAAATTTTATTTTTGTTGCAAGATTGATCATTTTAGTTAAAATTAATTTTAACCGAAAAAAAGAAAACGAATTTTCAACTAATATGCGGAATCTTTAACCAAAAAAATTAATTTTAAGCCAAAAAGATGGAATATTGTTTTTTTTTTTCGTCGAATATTCATACATTTTGTTGAAAATTCGTCTTTTTGGCTAAAAATTTATTTTCTTGGTATAAAATTAATCTTTTGGGTTGAAAATAAATCTATTTTTGTCAAGTATTTTAAATTAAATTTTCTTTTATTCAAATATCAACTAATACATTTTTCTTTGAAAATTCATATTTTTTGTTGAATATTTAAATATTTAGTTGAAAAATAAATTTTTTTTGTTTTTTTTTTTTGGTCAAAAATTAAGCTTCTTAGTAAAAAAATTCATCTACTTGATTGAAAATGAGCTTTCTGGTTAAGAATTCATATTTTCGGTTTGCAAATTAACTTTTTTGTTATAAATTTATATTTTTGGCTTCAAAATTCAACGGTGTCGCAGCTTTGTCTAATATTTTATAAAAATTGATTATTTTTAAAAATATTTAAATATTTAGTTGAAAAATCAATTTTTTGTTGTTTTTTATTTGCCAAAAATTAAGCTTCTTAGTAAAAAATTCATCTGCTTGATTAAATATGAACTTTTTTGTTAAAAGTTAATATTTTCGGCTTAAAAAATATAAATATTCTATAGAAAATTCGTCTCATTTGGAAAGTATTTAATCTTTTTTAGTCAAAAATGCAACGGGTTGAAAATTATTATTTTTTGGTGAGAATTTTAATTTTAGTACGGAAACATATATTTTTTATTTAATGATAATTTTGTTGAAATTATTTTTGTCAAAAATAATTCTTCTGAGTAGAAAATCGATTTGTTTGTTTGAAAATTAACTTTTTTGTTATAAATTTATATTTTTGGCTTAAAAATTTAACTGTGTCGCAGCTTTTTCCAATATTTTATGAAAATTCATTATTTTTTTGAATATTTAAATATTTAGTTGAAAAAAAATTTTTTGTGTCAAAAAAATTAGGCTTTTTAGTAGAAAATTCATCTGCTCGATTAAAAATGAACTTTTTGGTTAGAAATTAATATTTTCAGCTTTAAAAATGTAAATGTTCTATAGAAAATTCGTCTCTTTTGGAAAATATTTAATCTTTTTTAGTTAAAAATGCAACTGGTTGAAAATGATTATTTTTCGGTTAAAATTGTAATTTTTAATGTCTGAAATATTCAAAAATCTTTTTGAATTTTTTCAAAAACAGTACGGAAATATATATTTTTTATTTAAGGGCATGTGACACAGCTAAATACCTATATTACCGACGACAGTTTTTCAGTTCACTGAATGTTTTTTTGAACCTAAGAACTTTTTTTGTAAATAAAATATCGACCTGAAACTTTGGGAAATATATTAGAGTGCAATAAAGTACGTTTAGGTGCTGCATTTTGCTAGGAACTTCACTGAAAATTATTTCATCTTTTTTCTGAACCTCAACATTTTTTGAACGTTCGAACTTTTTTTAAACTTAAAATATCGGTCTCAAACTTTGAGAAATGCAAGAGCCGAAAGAAAAGTACTTTAAAGTACAAAGTTTAATAATAAAAGATGTAAAAAAAAATATTTCAACAATCAATTCCAACGGTATCAGCCGGTAACGTTGTGCACGAAAATGCGAAACCTGGCGGCCACTAGACGAGGCTCTCGAGACTTCGTATTTTCGTGTACAACGTTACCGGCTGATGCCGTTGGAATTGATTGTTGAAATATTTTTTTTACATCTTTTATTATTAAACTTTGTACTTTAACGTAGTTTTCTTTCGGTTCTTGCATTTCTCAAAGTTTGAGACCGATATTTTATGTATAAAAAAAGTTCGAACGTTCAAAAAATGTTGAGGTTCAGAAAAAAGATGAAATAATTTTCAGTGAAGTTTCTACCAAAATGCAGTACCTAAAAGTACTTTACTGTACTCTAATACATTTCCCAAAGTTTCAGCTCGATATTTTATTTTTAAAAAAAGTTCTTAGGTTCAAAAAAACATTCAGTGAACTGAAAAACTGTGATCGGTAATATAGGTATTTAGCTGTGTCACATGCCCTTAATGATAATTTTGTTGAAATTTTTTGTGTCCAAAATAATTCTTCTGAGTGGAAAAGCCATCTGTTTGATTGAATATTAACTTTTTTGTTATAAATATATGTCTTTGTCTTGAAAATTTAACTGTGTCGCAGCCCTTTTTAATATTTTATGAAAATTTATTTTTTTAAAGTATTTAATTATTTGTTTGAAAAACCGTTCTATAGAAACTTCGTTTCTTTTAGAAAATATTTAATCATTTTTAGTCAAAAATGCAACTGGTTGAAAATGATTATTTTTTGGTCAAAATTGTAAGTTTCAATGTCTGAAATATTCAAAAATAGTACGGAAATATACTTGTTTTATTTAATGAGAATTTAGTTGACATTTTTTGTGTCAAAAATAATTCTTTTGAATAGAAAATCGATTTGTTTGTTTGAAAATTAACTTTTTTGTTATAAATTTATATTTTTGGCTTGAAAATTTAACTGTGTCGCACCTCTTTCTAATATTTTTTTTTTTGTCGAATGAATTCAAATTGAAATAAAAATATTTTTGATAGCTCGTGAAAAGGTAGTGGGTTGGTACCACACGGGTCCCAAATTGCATCAAAATGATGTCGCGATCAACGAGCTTATTCGAAGATATTGTCCCAACTCGGTTTTGGTGATAATTGATGCAAAACCAAAGGATCTTGGCCTTCCAACGGAAGCTTATCAAGCAATTGAAGAAGTTCACGACGTAAGTTTAATTAAAACTACAAACTTTTTTGAATAATTCCATTTTTTTCGCCCAAGTCTTTTGGGGCTTAACTTATTATTTTTTATATTTAACTATAACAAGAAGGTTTATTTATAATAAAAATTAACAATTAATAGGTGAAAATAATTTTAAAAATTCATACTAACAGGGCCAGGGAATTTTTTGTAATCTAAAATGAAGTTAATTTGGTTATTTTGTTGTAAAGTTATTTTTGTTGGATGAAGATTAATCTGTTTCAGTTAAGGATTCCAATATTTTATTAAAAAATAATTTTTTTTTTGTTGATTTCGTTGAAAATAATTTTTTTTCTAAACTTAATTCCTTTAACTGAAATTTCACTATTCCATTTTTGGTTTAAAATAATTTTTCAACTTAAAATTTACCTTGTTTTATTGAAATTTAATTTATTCTTTAAAAATGCGCCTTAACTTTTAGAAAATTAATTTTTTAATTTCTTTAAAAATTCGAATATTTGATTGAAAATTTGCTTAGTAATTAATCTGGTAGAAAATTTAACTCTTAAGTTAAACATTTTATTTGAAACAATCAAGAATTTGGTTGAACATTAATGTTTTTTTAAGTTAAAACACCTTTATTTTTGTTCAAAATTAAACTATTTTGTTGAAAATATTTTTTTTTCTAAATTTCATTTGTTTAACTGAAATTTGAAAAATTCTGTATTTTGTTAAATATTCATATTTTTTTCGTAGAAAATTAATCTTTTCAGTTGACTTTTTTTTAATAATTTTTTAACTTAAAATTTACCTTCTTTTATTGAAATTTAATTTGTTCTTATTCGTATTTTTAGAAAATTGATCTTTTCAATTTAAAAGTGATCTTTTTAGTTGAAAACTTAAATACTAAGTCGAAAACTTCTTTAAAAATTCAAATATTTGATTGAAAATTTTATTAATAATTAATCTGATAGAAAATTTAACTATTAATTTCAACATTTTTTTTTAAATTAAAATTTTGGTTGAAAATTAATGTATTTTGTTCAAATCTCCTCTTTTTTGGGGAGTTGAAAATAATGTTTTGAACTAAAAATATATCTTTTTTAGTTAAAACTTAAGATATTCTGTTGGAAAATCGTTGTACTTTTTATACAATTATGCTTCTTAGTTGAAAAGTGATATTTTTGGATAAAAATTTAACTTTTATGATAAAAATTACTTTAAAAGATGAAATAAATAAATTTCCTCTTTTTTTTGTAGAAAATTAATTCTAGTTGAAAGTTTATCTATTTAAGTGGAAATGGATGTACTTTATTCAAAATTCGTTTTTTTGGGGGATCGAAACAATTTTTTCAACTTAAAATATATTTTCTTTTAGCTAAAAATTAAGATATTGTGTTCGGAAAATCGTCGTACTTTTCAGAAAATTATTCCTTTTAGTTGAAAATTGATCTTCTTGGTTGAAAATTCATCTTTTTGGTTAAAATTTTAACGATTATTTGTAAGCTTCTTTACAAATTTAAATATTTAGTTGAAGATTGATCTTTTTGGTTTAGAATGTAATTTTTTATTTTAAAAATTTATTAAAAATTAAAATATTTAGTTAAAAATTCATGTGTTTTATTGAAAGTTCATTTTTTTGGTAAAAAATTGATCTTCAATGCTTTCAAGCTAAATTTTTTAATTTCAAAACTCTACTATCATATTTTTAGTCCGAAATTCGTCTGACAATTTGTTGCTTTATAGAAAATTGAAGTTTTTTGTAGAACATTAGTTTTTTTAAGTAGAAAATGCGTCCTTTTAGATTAAAAAATGGCTTGAAATTTCAACTTTGAACTATTTTTGGTTGAAATTTCTTATTTTTTGTTTGAAAATTGAACTATTTTGTTGAAATTAAACTTTTTATTAAAAATTCAACTATGTCATGAAAAACTTTCATCGTTTTTGACTAAAAATTCAACGAATTGGTTGAAGAATGAATTATTTTGTGAAAAATTTATCCTTCGGGCTGAAAATTCATCTTTTTTGATATAAAAGTCATCTTTTTTGGTCCAAAATTCACCTTACTTGGTTAAAAATGAAGCTTTTCCTAGAAAAATTTAACTTTTCGGTATGACAGTTCAACTATTTGCTTCAACATTTTTTTTCAAACTGTGAATGTAGTTATTCCATTTTTGTTTTAAAATTAATCTTTTTTTTCCTTCAAAAATCAGATATTGGGCTTCAAATGCAAGTGTTTGGTTAAAATTTATTTTTTGGTAAATTCATTATTTCAGTTTAAATCAAATTTATTTGTTTAAATAAATTTGACGTTTTTTTTTTTAAATTGAAAATTGAATTTTTCGGTTGAAAATGTATTCATTCTATTGAAAATTTATCTATTTTGTTGAACATTCACCATTTTGGTAGAAAAATTATCTTTATTGGTTCATAATAGTTAAATATTCAATATAAAAAGACATATTTTTCACGAAAAAGTGTCATAGTTTATATTTTAATAAAAAAATAATAAAACTGACACTACAGAAGAAAAGAATATTAAAACGAAAAATATGCATTTTCAACAATGAAAGATTTTTGACTCAAGAGAGAAATAGAAGTTTGTCTAAATTATTAAAACTTCAAGTCAGAAGACAAATTTTCTTTACAAAAATTGAATTTTAAAACAAAAAATATGACTTCAAAAAAATAATTCTCCACGAAACTATTGCATCCAAAAAAGATTCCAGTTGAATCTGCAAGATCAAAAATGAAATTTTTTAACAAACAAAAAAAAGTTTCTGCGAAACAAATTAAATTTTCAACCTAAAAAGACGATTTTTTAAAAAACAGGATTAATTTTTAATAAAATAGTGGAATTATCTACTAAATAGTTGCATTTTTATCCAAAAAAACGTTCAATTTTTTACTAAAACAGATGATTTTGTAATAAAAAGTGACGAATGTTTTATAAGTGGCACTTTCAACCAGAAAAGATTTCAGTTCATTTTTCAACATAAAAATATAAAATTTAAACAAAAGGTAAATTTTCAAGAAAATAGTATAATAGTTTAATTTCGAACCAAATAATTGCTTTTTAATCCATAAACGATTACATTTTTCTGAAAACGGATGTATTTTCAATTAATTAAATACAACAACAAATGTTGAAAAATAATTGAATTTTCAACAGAAAAGTTCCATTTTTATTCAAGAAAGATAAAATTTATCCTAAAACAGATTAATTAAACAAAAAAAAAAATAGTTTAATTTTCATCCAAAGAAAATTTCAGTTCACTTTCTAACAAAAAATAAGAATTGTGAACAATTTGCAACCAAAGTGGATGTGTTTTTAGGAAAATTATTAAATTTTCAACTAAATAAAAAAATTTACAACTAAATGGATAATCTTTAGAAGAAAGTTTTTGCAATTTTTAAAATTCTTATCTAAAAATATTTCATTTTTAAAGTTTTTAACTTGTCCTATTTTCGAAATTTTAATCTTAAATTATTCAAATTCGAGATTCTTCAATTAAAAATAAGATTGATCAATTTTAAACGCTTTAAATTAGAAATGATACAATTTCAACTCCTTTATAATAAAATCTGAAATTATCCAATTTAGAACGCTTTTAATTACGAATAATACCATTTTAATTAATTTGAATTTTAAATTATCGAATTTTCGAAATTGCATTTAAAAAATATTTCCATTTTAACGATTAATATTTAAACAATTTTATTGAAAATTCTTTCTTTTTTTCTGGTTCGGAAATTTATCATTTTAATTATAAATTACATTTTTCTTTCAAAAAGATACAACTGTTTTGTTGAAAATGATATTATTGTGGTAGAAAATTCAACAATTTGGTTAAAATAGTTTTCTTTTTTTAATAAAAAGTCTTATTTGATGAAAAAATCATGGCATTTTTATCAAGAAAATTAGTCTTTTTATTTTTAAATTCAAGAATTTGTTAGAAAATTGAAGTAGTAGGTTAACCAAAAAAGATTTTAATTACATATTGAAAGCAGTCGAATTAATTTAAAAAAAAAACACAAATTTCTAATTAAACCTTAACAGATTAATTTTCAACCACAGTTGCATTTTTTCTCAAGAAAGATGAAATTTATAATTAAAAAGATACGTTTTCGAACCAAAAAGACGAATTTTTAAGAAAATAGTTCAAATGTTAATGAAAAAACATTTTTCAATCAAGGAATACAATCTTTTAAACTAAAATGTTGAATTTTCAACTACTTACTATTTTTGATTGAAAAATTAAATTTATGAGATAGGAAAAAACGGCATAATTGACACAAGTCAAACAAACAAAAAATAATTTAAAAAATAAATAACAAATACACAAATAAATAAAAAAAAATGCCTAAAATATATATTATCAGATTATAAAATTTCTCAAATTTCAAATAACGACAAGGTCTTTAATTGCCGAACAATAAAATCCCAAATTTAGAAGTATCCGATTTGTAAAAGAAACAAATTATTAAATTCCCACAAATATTTCAATTGTCGAAATTTAGAACTGCTGAACATAGTTAATTGATTATTAATTTATGAGCTATTAATAGCATTATAAATAAGGCAAACAATTGAATTAATCATTTATTAATTATTTTCGGTAAATTTTAAATTTCGTCAAACTTAAATTTCAGAAATAGAAATATTTATGGGAATTTAACAATTTATTTATTTTATAATTCGTAATTTTGTGTTAGTCCCGGATATTCAAACACTTTTAAATATAGTGATGAAGAACTAATTTTTTTTTTTATATTGCCGTTTTAAAATATAATGCTACCATATAATAAATACAATTATTATATCTATAGATAATAAAGAATATGATAAATCATAAAATATTGTTTTCTATTACAATGAAATAACGAACTCTTAAATGTGTGTGTTTTTTTAAAAATCAATTTGTATGTCAGTCTTAAAGAAAGACCATTAACGAATATTTTGTTATCTTTGACAACACTCAAATTAATTGAAAATTATTTTTCGAAGTGCTAAATCCATTTTGAAATTAAATTCTGATAATTGAGAACAAGAAAATAAATATTATCACCTTATTTTTAAATTTATGGAAATTCGAGCCCTTTTAAAATATGTTTAGAACTTCTAGAAGTTGGGAATGAATCAAGAAATATCTGATAAATTGTCGAAAATGTTTCCGAGTTTTCAAATATTTTTAATGTATTAAAAACGTCTTAAATTCCTGAAAATATTTTTAACTGACACGAATTTTTCTCCAAATTTTCGAATATCATTCTCAATTTGAAAAAAATTACCTTACGATCTTCTAAATTTTCCCAACACTTTTAAGAAAATTTGTTTATTCTTTTTAAAACTTTTGAAATTCTTTTAAATTCTACTAAATATTTCTTGAATTTACCCAATTTTTGTTAGTTTTTCTTTAGCAATCTTACCAAATTGAAACATTTTGCTTTAAAATCTTCTAAACTTTTTTTAGAAATTTTTAGGAAATCGTTTATTATGTTTAAAAACCTTTTGAAATTTTCTCTTAAAGGTCATTTTTCAAAAATAAAAATTTATTTATTTTTTGCACACGAATAAAAGAAAAATTCTTTTTTTTTAAATCCAATCTAAACCTTCTAATTTCTGGAAAATTAAAAAATTGCCTTCAAATATTTCCGATTCTTCTTGGACTATTTTGAAATGAAATATTTAAACTTGCAACGAATTCGATGAATTTTGAAATAAAAAAGATAATTATTCAACCAAAAATTGAATAATTACATTTTCAGTCAAAAACAAAAAAGAATGTTTAACCAAACAAATGAATTTTTTACTAAAATTATGGAATATTTAACAGAAGTAGTATTTTAATTTTTAATAAAAAAAAATTATTTTCTACAAAAAAAGAATTAAATTTTCAATCAAATAGCTCATTTTTTAAGCAAAGAAATGAATTTCTAATATAAATGATGAATCTTCAATAAAAAAATTTAAATTAAATTAAATTAAACTATTTTTAGAAATTTTTAGGAAATCATTTATTATGTTTAAAAACCTTTTGAAATTTTCTCTTAAAGGTCATTTTTCAAAAATAAAAATTTATTTAAATTTTGCACACGAATAAAAGAAAAATTCTTTTTTTTTTTAAATCCAATCTAAACCTTCTAATTTCTGGAAAATTAAAAAATTGCCTTCAAATATTTCCGATTCTTCTTGGACTATTTTTTAAATCTTTTTAAATCTTTTTAAATAATCTCTTCAAATTAATTTTTCAAAATAAAAAATTATTTTAATTTTTCCTAGGAACCTGAAAATATTCCTTTCATTTTTGTGAAACTACAAAATTCTTAAAAAATCTTCACAAGTTTTAATTATTTTTGAATTGTTTCAAAACTTTGGAATGTCTCTTAAACGTATTCAAATTTTCTCTAAAATTATGCAATATGGCAAAATTTCGCTTTAAAATCTTTGACAATTTTTGAAAACTTTTAGAAAATAATTCGAAACGTTTTCTGATCTTTTTTCGATTTTCTCTTGCAATTCCCTGCAAAATAATCATTTAAAAATTTCCCATGAAGTTTAAGACACTTTTTTTCACACCCTGACAAAATTCAGCTTACCATTTCTCCTGAGATCTTTCATAATTATTAAAAATCTAAAAGTGCCGAATTTGGAACGCTTTGAATTAGGGAAATAGTACCATTTGTAAAATTTGTATTTCAACGCTTTTCCGCAAGAGGCTTTACGAACGATGCCAACTAACTAAATCCAAATCTATGTGTCCGAATTTATTTTTTTTTCTGTTTTTTTCTTTTTTTTTTTTAATTAGGACGGCTCACCAACCTCGAAAACTTTCGAGCACATCCCGAGCGAAATTGGGGCCGAAGAAGCAGAAGAAGTGGGTGTTGAGCATCTACTCAGAGATATCAAAGACACAACAGTCGGCACACTTAGTCAAAGAGTCACAAATCAACTTCTCGGTTTGAAAGGACTTCACGGTCAGATACGAGAAATTAGAGATTATCTCATCCAGGTGGGTTCTTGCTTTCATAAATTCTGATCTCAGTGTGTCTACCTTGATCGGGAAACCAAGAAAAGTTCAGGAACTTGATTTAGGGACGCGGATTTTTCATTCGATGACACTATTTTGCTACTATTTCAAAAAAAAAAAAAAAAAAAAGATACTTGAGACACTATTTTCTCACAATTGTCTGCTACTGCCACTATTTCTTTACATTTACTTGAACAATTTTAACGAAAAATGGTCTTAATGCTGATTAGGGACCGGCCATAACTCTGAAAATCTTTTCCTTTTAAATAATAGAAAAAAAACCACTTTTGAATCGAATGAGAAATTCCAATTTTCCAACCCCCTTTTTTTTCTTAAACTAAATAAGCTAGTGTATCGAAATTTTGGGAGAAGGAAGAAAATATATGAGCCGACTTCGGTTGAGTCCCTTGGAGTAATTATTTATTGAAAAATTCATTATTAATTATTAAAAAATATTTAACTGGAATACTTGAAAATTTTAATCAAGAAGAAAATTTTTTAAACAAGGCGACTAACTTTCAAAGAAAAACATCATGTTCTACAAAAAAATAGATTTTTTTTTAAATACGTGAATTTCTAATGAAACAGTTGAATTTTGAATTGATAGAGGCAATTTTTCAGGCAAATTGTCGAATATTGAAACCAATTATTGTTATTCTACGAACAAGATTTTTCAAAAAATTCATTAGTTTTCCAACCAAATACTTCAATTTTAAACTAAAAAATATCATATTTTAACAACAAAAGGAATAGTTAGGTGTTCTGTTGGAGAAATTAATTTGCATCCAAACTGATGAATTTTCAACTAAAATGATGAATCCTAAACTAGAATAATTAAATTTCAAATAAAAAATTATTTTAAAACTAAAACAATGAATCTTTAAAAGAAATATTTAAACTTGCAACGATTTCGACGAATTTTGAAATAAAAAAGATAATTATTCAACTAAAAATTGAATAATTACATTTTCAGTCAAAAACAAAAAAGAATGTTTAACCAAACAAATGAATTTTTTACTAAAATTATGGAATATTTAACAGAAATAGTGTTTTAATTTTTAATAAAAAAAATTATTTTCTACAAAAAAAGAATTAAATTTTCATTCAAATAGCTCTTTTTTAAAGCAAAGAAATGAATTTCTAATATAAATGATGAATCTTCAATAAAAAAGATTAATTTGGATTAAAAGAGTTTTATTTTTCAACCAAGCAGATTTATATATAACATAAAAGATGAATTTTTATTTAAAATGATTATTTAATTGGAATACTTAAATTACTAACCGGAAAGAAGAATTTTTAAACAATGAGATTAACTTTGAAAGAAAAAAATCATTTTCTACCAAAACAAGTAGGTTTTAGATTTAAAAAAGTCGATTTTCTAACGAAAAGTCGCTTTTTCTCAAACAAAATGCGTGAATTTTGAACTAAATAAATTAGTTTTCGAATAAAAAAGACAAATATACATCCAACTTGTTAAATTTTGAAATAGAAATGTCAATTTCCCACCCAAAGTGGAATGGTTGAATTTTCAGTTAAAAAAAAAAACGAAATTAAGTTTGATAAAAATTCATCTTTTATGTTATAAATGAATTTGCTTGGTTGGAAAATAAACTCTTCATCAAAATAAAGGTTTTTATTGAAGATTCATCATTTATATTAAAAATTCATTTCTTTACTTAAGGGCATGTGACACAGCTAAATACCTATATTACCGACGACAGTTTTTCAGTTCACTGAATGTTTTTTTGAACCTAAGAACTTTTTTTGTGAATAAAATATCGAGCTGAAACTTTTGGAAATGTATTAGAGTGCAATAAAGTACGTTTAGGTACTGCATTTTGATAGGAACTTCACTGAAAATTATTTCCTCTTTTTTCTGAACCTCAACATTTTTTGAACGTTCGAACTTTTTTTATATATAAAATATCGGTCTCAAACTTTAAGAAGTGCAAGAGCCGAAAGAAAAGTACGTTAAAGTACAAAGTTTAATAATAAAAGATGTAAAAAAAAATATTTCAACAATCAATTCCAACGGTATCAGCCGGTAAC